>NW_028225761.1:0-174061 GCF_052327205.1 Somniosus microcephalus
AATTTAACAGGTCTTTACTGGTTGAAGGTCAGGGCGGAAATGCCCAATAAATCATTACACAGCACTTATATGTGGTCACCACCGGTATTACAGTATACAGCAGCCAAGAGAAAGTAGTGCAACTCTTAAAATAGTTCTCTTAAAGGTGGAACGGTTACTAAAATAGTTCTCTTAAAGGTGGAACAGTTACATACACTACAACATTGGCTCCCGATGCATCCAATTTAAAATTCTCATTCTCGTGTTTAAATCCCTTCATGGGTTCGCCCCTCCCTATCTCTGTAACTTCCTCCAGCCCTACAAACCCCTCCCCCAAAGTCTTACTTTGACTCTGGCCTTTTGTGTACTTCCCACTCCCTTTATTCATCATTGTCAGCTGTGCCATCTAAACCAGACATGCTCGAATTCTCTCAAAACCCCCCTGTCCCCCCTCACCATTTAATTTCAAGTAATGTGGTTTGAGCACAGGAACCTGCTGTCTATTTCGTCAGTTTGCTGCCTACTTAACAAGACTTTTGAAAACTGAATAAAACTGGTGCTACAAACAACCATTAAGAACACAAATGTGTTAAGATTATACCGTATCTCTATTCAGATGAGACTGAGATTTACTTTGTGGCTTTTGATATTATTTAATCCCTTTTATAAGCTTACTACCTTGTAACACCTTCCACGCCATGTGCTATCTTCATGCTAGTTTCATAGTGTGTTGTATAGTATTTATAATCTTCCTTTACACCTCATTCATTAATGCTTTTTGGAATACTTAGCTTTTTTTTCCCCTGCCAATTTTATTCCTCTTATGAAGGCATTGACCTCTTGCGGCACTGATCCACGGGTACCCTATATAATATGAACCTCGATGTTGCATTTCTCATCTATTCTGTTGCAAGGGCATCGTTGTTGAATCCGATCATGTCTTTGCTCAGTGTCCTTGTGTAGATAGCCAGCTTGGTGCAGGTGGACAGCAATGATCAACTAACTCAGCCAAGAATGGGGATTGAACCCCTACCTGCCCCCAGGTCCATATGGCTCAGCTTCTTGTTACTTTAAATAGTTGATTTGGTGAAGCAGTTGTGGGTTAAATGGGCTTTATAATCAAGTGAATGATCTCCTGGATTGCCGCTTCCACTCACTGTTGGGTGACTTTAGTTTTATATGCTTTTAAACAATTGACAGTGTTCATTGCCACCCTAATGTTAAGAGCTCACTGTAACTTGTTTCAGGCTGAATTTGAACTTGAATTTTAAATGTTGAATGCAGAATTATGTATATAACCATGAAATGGTTAACTTTGATCTTTTTGTACGAAATTAAATTTCATGGAGTATACTATTCATATTGAATTCTTGTGATTTAGCTTAGCTACTTATTACAGTAGTTTCATATCTGTGCTCCTGTGTACAAATAAAGTTTCCATTTTACTGCAGTGTAAAGTTTGCTTTTCAAGGTCAATTCTCTAAGATTCTAGCTACTTATGATTCTGAAACTATGTTCCTATACACAAGGCTTTTATTTAATTAATTAATAGATGAACAGTGTTCAAGGCTGTGGGTCAAGCTTTTACACCAGGTAGAGATGGAAAAGGAAACCCATTTGGCCCATCCGAGCTCTTCCTTCCAGAAAGAAATGCTGCAGTCTGAGCCACAATATCCAGCTGTTAAATGATTCCAGAGTTATTGCTTCCACTACTTCACCTGGAAGTTCATTTCACCTGTTGATCACTTTGTGTGAAGAACTTCCTGACTTCAGGACAGCACTGATGCTGGGGGCACTGTACTCAGCACTGCTTTCTTGCCCTTCCCTGCACCCAACCCCCCCCCACCGCCCTTTTATAAAAAAAAACTGAGTAATGCTCCTAACAAATATCAACTGCTTCATATCTTTCAGCCAATTTCATAGGCATTCCCAGGTTTTTGCATTGAATTCCTTATGCTTAAGTAGCTGTAGCAAGGGCTTTTTGAATGTCCAAGTAGACCATATTGTATAGCTTTCTACCATCCATTTGAGATGTTGCTTTGTCAAACTTACAGGCAGGACTTTCCCCATCTAAATCGCTGACTGCTATTTACTAGATGATTGTCATATAGTAAACCTTTAGTTAATTTATCATTGATTCTGTTATTTACCTTGTTCTGACATAGGATTGCCAAATCTATTTTGGCACAGTTTTTGAAAATTAGTACAATATCAGCTTGTTTCTACTCTAGTGGGATTTGTTTAAAAAAATCTGAAATTTTGACTGCTTAGTGCGCCAACATACCTGTGCGAAATACTGTCGGCTCACAATCAAAATAATTCAGATGGGTACATAGAATTTGTTTAACTGGTCACGGCTGTTTTTATTCTAACAAAAACTGAGAATCTTTGTTCTATTACATTTTTAAAACAGGTTGTGTTTTTTCCCCTAGTTGACTTGGTCACCTATATCACAAGTTTTCAGTGGGACATGGCAAAGTATCCAATCAAACAGTCTCTGAAAAACATTTCTGAAATCATTACTAAGGTCGGTGTTTAAATTCATTTTTGGAACTCAATAATGTGCCTTTAACACAAGTTCTGCAGTCTGCCAAAATTTCCAAGGGATATTGTGTGTAAATATTTCGTGTTCACTAAAGATATTTCAAATGGTTTAGTTTTGAGTGTTTTTATCTTCTAATTTTATAATTGTTAGAATCACTTTGGAAACTTGTGAGCAGAAATTAACAGTAATGTTTAGATTTTACTCCATACATTATCTAGTTGCGGAGGAATATAAATATTCTTCTGTGTTAAGGCCAAATAACGTACAACTGTAATGTCCATAACAGATGTTCTAATATTTTATTTGCTTTATTGAGGATACATAGTCATACGTTATAGTCATACGGCACAGAAGGAGGCCATTCGGCCCATCGAGTCCGTGCTGGCTCTCTGTAGAGCAATCCAGTCAGTCCCATTCCCCCGCTCTATCCCCATAGCTGTGCAAGTTTATTTCCCTCAAGTGCCTATCCAGTCTCTCCTGGAAAACATTGAGTGTCTCCGCTTCCACCACTTCCGTCGGCAGCGAATTCCAGGTCGTCATCACTCGCTGCATTTAAAAAAAAGTTTTCCTTACATGCCCCCTGTATTTCTTGCCCAAAACCTTAAATCTGTGTCCCCTAGTCCTTGTACCATCAACTAGTGGGAACAGCCTTTCCCCGTCTAGCCTATCCAAACCTGTCATAATCTTGTACGCCTCTATCAAATCACCCCTCAACCTCCTTGACTCTAATGAAAACAAATCCAACTTCTCCAACCTGTCCTTGTAGCCAAGACCCCCCATCCCCGGAACCATTCTGATAAATCTCCTCTGCACCCTCTCGAGGGCCTTCACATCCTTCCTAAAGTGTGGTGACCAGAACTGGATGCAATACTCCAGTTGTGGCCTAACCAGCGCTTTATAAAGATTCAGCATAACCTCTATTTTTGTACTCAATGCCTCTATTTATGAAGCCCAAGATCCCATAAGCTTTGCTAACCACTCTCTCAGTATATCCTGCCACCTTTAGGGACCTATGCACATTAACTCCCAGGTCCCTCTGTCCCTGCACACTCTTTAAAACTGTGTCATCAAGTGTATATTGCCTCTCCCTGTTCCTTCTGCCAAAATGCAGGGTAGCAGTGACGTACAGGAAAATAGAACAATTGTTTGTGTTTTATGGACTGTCAACTTGTTGATAATGGTGATTTTAAAATGGTTTGCCGAGAACCAGAAAGCTACTGTTTAGAGCTTGCTACATTTTTTTTTTGTCATGCCCACATTCCCAACTATGGTAGAGTTGAAGTTTAGTTTGGTATGAATAGAGCTTTTATTCTGTAAATTTGCCAAAGAACCCTTGATAGCAGTGGCTGATGCAGATGTAATGTTCTTGGAAGCAGTGGGTTGCATGTCATTGGCACCAGTCAATGGCATGGTCATAACAGTTGGGTACAGATGCTATTCTGCAACATAAAATTTAGCATCAACTCTCTCTACCATTTCCAAGTAGCAGTGGGAGTGTGGATTCTTTACCTGAAACTTCAGGAGCAATTGCTGGTTAATCTTCCAAGCAGCAATGATTGATGACAGCCTCGGAGTTACTACAGAGGAGGTGAAAGGGACAGTAGTGGCAACATTTCTGAGCTCCCTGCAATGATCTCCCACTTGATGGTACTTAATACTTCGAGTCTTTCTGTTAAAGGAATAAGATTGAGGTGAAGGTGGTTAGGTCGTCTCTGGCCTGGTCAGCTAACTGGTTCTGGCGGATCATCCCAAGGATTGCTTTCAAGTTTTGTTATTTATTCGAATGGTCTGAAATGGGAATGTTCAGTACTGAATGGATACCATTGTATGCTCTGCTTGGTACTGAATGTTAGAGTCTTGGATTCTTTCCATTAGATTTAGGATGGAGTGAAATATCGAGCTCCAGAAGTGTTTTGAAACCTACTTTCTCCCACAAGACAACACTTCTGAATCAAATTTTCATTGTGTTTTGCTATATGATAGATTTTATTGCTCAACAGTATGTTATACAATAGCTTGGTATAACTGGCCACTTATGTAAAGCACTGAGCACTGTTTTAGAAACATAGAAGATAGGAGCAGGAGTAGGCCATTTGGCCCCTCGAGCCTGCTCTGCCATTTAATGAGATCATGGCTGATCGTCCAAATTCAGTACCCTGTCTCTGCTTTCTCCCCATATCCCTTGATCCCTTTAGCCTTAAGAAATATATCTAACTCCTTCTTGAATATATTCAATGAATTGGCCTCAACTGCCTTCTGTGGTAGAGAATTCCACAGGTTCACCACACTCTGGGTGAAGAAATTCCTCCTCATCTCAGTCCTAAATGGCTTATGACTTACCCCTTACCCTTAGCCTGTGACCCCTGGTTCTGGACTCTCCCGCCATCGGGAACATACATCCTGCATCTAGTCTGTCTAGTCCTGTTAGAATTTTATAAGCTTCAATGAGATCCCCTCTCATTCTTCTAAACTCTAGCGAATATAAGCCTAATCGACCCAATCTCTCTTCATACTTCATTCCTGCCATCCCACGTATCAGTCTGGTGAATCTTCGCTGCACTCTCTCCATGGCAAGAACATCCTTCCCAATCTGTTGCTGTTCAGATAATAATCTGCCTTCCTGTTTTTGCCACCAAAGTATATAACCTTGCATTTATCCACATTGGGCAGATGCATGGCAGATGCAGTATAATCACCCAATCTGTCCAAATCACATTGGAGTTTCTCTGCATCCTCCTCACCGCAAACACGCCCACCCAGCTTTGTGTCACCTGCAAACTTGGAGATATTACATCCAGTTCCTTCAACTAGATCATTAATATATATTGTGACTAGCTGGGGTCCTAGCACCGATCCCTGCGGTACCACACTAGTCACTGCCTGCCACTCAGAAAAAGACCTGTTTATTCCAACTCTTTGCTTCCTGTCTGCCAACCAGTTCTCTATCCAAGTCAGTACCTTACCCCCAATCCCATGCGCTTTAACTTTGCGGGACCTTATCGAAAGCCTTCTGAAAGTCCAAATACACCACATCCACTGGTTCTCCCTTATCTATTCTACCAGTCACACCCTCAAAAAATTCCAGTAGATTAGTCAAGCATGATTTACCTTTTGTAAATTCATGTTGACTTTGTCCGATCCTGTCGCTGTTTTCCAAGTGCTCTGCTATTACATCTTTCATAATGGACTCTAGCATTTCCCCACTACTGATGTCAGGCTAACCGGTCTATAATTCCCTGTTTTCTCTCTACCACCTTTTTTTAAATAGTGGGGTTACATTAGCTACCCTCCAATCTATGGGAACTGTTCGAGTCTATAGAATTTTGGAAGATGACCAGCAATGCATCTACTATTTCTAGGGCCACTTCCTTAAGTACCCTAGGATATAGATTATCAGGCCCTGGGGATTTATCGGCCTTCAATCCTGTCCATTTCCCTACAAATACTGATTTCTTTCAGTTCCTCCCTCTCATTAGACCCTATGTTCCCCGATATCTCTGGGAGGTTCTTTGTGTCCTCCTTTCTGAAGACAGAACCAAAGCATGTGTTTCATTGTTCTGCCATTTCTTTGTTCCCCATTATAAATTCCCCTGATTCTGACTGCAAGGGACCTACGCTTGACTTCACCAATCTTTTTCTCTTTACATGTCTATAGAAGCTTTTACAGTCAGTTTTTATGTTCCCTGAAAGCTTACTCTCTTACTCTATTTTCCCCCTCTTAATTAATCCCTTTGTCCTCCTTTGCTGAATCCTAAACTGCTCCCAATCCTCAGGTTTGCTGCTTTTTCTGGCCAATTTATATGTCCTCGCCTTGGATCTTATGCTATTCCTAAATTCCCTTGTTAGCCACAGTTGAGTCACCTTTTTTGTTTTATTTTTTTGCCAAACAGGGATGAACAAATTCTGTAGTTCATCCATGCGATCTTTAAATGTTTGCCATTGCCTATCCACCATCAACCCTTTAAGTAACGTTCCCCAATCCATCTTAGCCTAGTCGCACCTCATACCATCGTAGTTTCCTTTATTTAAATTCAGGACCCTAGACTCTGAGTCAACTACTTCACTCTCCATTTTAATGAAGAATTTGATCATATTATGATCGCTCCTCCCCAAGGGGCCGCGCACAACAAGATTGCTAATTAATCCTTTTTCATTACATAATACCCAGTCTAAGATGGCCTGATCTCTAGTTGGTTCCTTGACATATTGGTCCAGGAAACCATCCTGTATACACTCTAGGAATTCCTCCTCCACGGTATTGTTACTAATTTAGTTAGCCCAATGTATATGTAGATTAAAGTCACCCATGACAACTGCTGTGCCCTTATTGCACGCGTCTCTAATTTCCCGTTTAATGCCATCCCCAACCTCCACATTACTGTTTGGGGATCTGTATATAACTCCCACTAACGTTTTCTGCCCCTTGGTATTTCTCAGCTCTACCCATACAGATTCCACATCATCAGAGCTAATATCCTTCCTTACTATTGTTAATCTCTTTAACCAGCAATGCTACCCCACTTCCTTTTGCTTTTTGCCTGTCCTTCCTGAGTATTGAATACCCCTGGATGTTGAATTCCCAGCCTTGGTCACCCTGGAGCCATGTCTCTGTAATCCCAATTATATCTCATCCGTTTACATCTATTTGCGCAGCTAATTCATCCACCTTATTACGAATGCTCCTTGCATTAAGACACAAATCCTTCAGGCGTCTTTTTTTAAGACTTAGTCCTTTTAGAATCATTATTTACTGTGGTCCTGATTGATTTACACCCTTGATTTTCTGCCTTCCACTTTTGCTTTTCTCCTTCCTGTCTTTTGCTTCTATTCTTGCTCCCCTTTCCCCTGTCTCCCTGCACAGGTTCCCAACCCCCTGCCATTTTAGTTTAAACCCTCCCCAACAGCACTAGCAAACACTCCTCCTCGGATATCGGTCCCGGTCCTGCCCAGGTGCAAACCGCCCAGTTTGTACTGGTCCCACCTCCCCCAGAACCGGTTCCAATATCCCAGGAATTTGAATCCCTCCCCCTTGCATCATTCCTCTAGCCACGTATTCATCTGCAATATCCTTCTATTTCTACTCTGACTAGCACGTGGCACTGGTAGCAATCCTGAGATTACTACCTTTTTGAGGTCCTATTTTTTAAATTTGCCTCCTAACTCCCTATATTCAGCTTTTAGGACCTCATCCCGTTTTTTACCTATATCGTTGGTACCTATATGCACCACGACAACTGGCTGTTCACCCTCCCTCCCCCTTCAGAATGCCCTGCAGCCGCTCCGAGACATCCTTGACCCTTGCACCAGGGAGGTAACATACCATCCTGGAGTCTCGTTTGCGGCCGCAGAAATGCCTATCTATTCCCCTTACAATAGAATCCCCCATCAATATAGCTCTCCCGCTTTTTCTCCTCCCGTCATGTGCAGCAGAGCCACCCATGGTGCCAGGAAGTTGGCTGCTGCTGCCTTCCCCTGTTAAGCCATCTCCTCCAACAATATCCAAAGCGGTATATCTGTTTGCACCTACTACTCTGCCTGACGGTCACCCATTCCCGTCCTGCCTGTGCAGCCTTTACCTGCGGTGTGACCAACTCCCTAAACGTGCTATCCACGATGTCCTCAGCATCGCAAATGCTCCAGTATGTATCCATTCGCAGCTCCAACACCGCAATGCGGTCTGCCAGTAGCTGCAGCTGGATACACTTCCCGCACACATGGTTGTCAGGGACCCAAAGTAGCATACATTGTAAGTATATAGTAGAGACAAACAGAACGGCATTCAAAATGCAGTTGGATGTTAATACGCAAGCTGCACTGGAAGATTCAGTGCTGATGGGGTGAATGGCCTTTTTTTGTCCTTTTACATATGCTCAGGCCATAATTCTTGCTGATTTCGACATTCATTCTTTTGCGAATGTGCTAGGTAGGCCCTAGTTCATTTATAACTTTTGCAGAGAAGTTTTAAATAAGTAATCGACTGCTGGGATACTGGTTGTCTGTGAAAAGGGGATAGTTTCAATTTACACTGAATTTTAGCATATATTTGATTTCCAAATGCTACAGAAGGTTTTCACTTATTTTTACTTGCACACTGTTCCTGGGCCATTTGAAAGATCCATTAACTATTATATGCTGTTTGGAAATTTGCAGCAAGTATCACAGATTGACAATGATCTAAAAGCAAGAGCATCAGCATACAACAATCTGAAAGGAAACTTACAGAATCTAGAGAGGAAGAATGTGTAAGTTATTTTTTCATGTGTATCATAATTTAAATTGAATTGCCTTGCATTTAATCTGCTTTACAATTACTGTAAAGTTAGAAGTATAAGTATTTTTACCTCTTGCTCTTTTGTTCTCCCTTTTTATGCCACATCCCCAGCTTAAGAAGTTAGATACCTCAAATAGTCATTTTACAGTCACTGGGGTTTACAGTTGCTTCAATGATGGGAATGTTGGAAGTTATGGTGGGACCACTTTGGGATTAAGTGGTTATTCCCATTTGTAGCCTATTTCTTGTCCATTCGAATTAGGAAATGTAAATGTAACCTTTTGAGAATTAATTCTTCATCCTTGGCCTCAACCATTATTGTGTCCTTTCGAAGCGCTTGTAAGTATTAATGATATATTATTTTCCCCAGGAGAACTGCAGTATTTACCTTGTGCTGATAATTGGTTTGTATGGTCATTTGTAGGGGAAGTTTGATGACGAGAAGCCTTGCTGATATTGTGAAGAAGGAAGACTTTGTAATGGACTCTGAATATCTTGTTACTTTGTTGGTAGTTGTGCCGAAGTAAGAAACTTTTTTTAATTGTTTTTTTAAAAAAGTTGTCAAAAGTTTAAAAATTGTGTACTAGTTCAACATGGCTGGTTAATATGAAAAAACCCAAATATTGATGGTAAAAGCTGAAAGTTCTAAGAAAAATCAGATGAAATGTGAAGAGATGCATTTTGGAAGGAAAACTGAGGAAAAACTAAACTAAATGGTGACATTTTAAAGCAGGGTGCAGGAACAGAGACCTGGGGGTTCACATACACAAATCTTTGAAGGTGACAGGACAAGGTGATATGGCTGTTAAGTGTTTTACTTTAAAGTTCATTATCCTCCATATTATTACAAGCATGTCAATGCCTTGGAGAGGGTGCAGAGGAAATTTCCTGGAATGGTGCCAGGGATGAGGGAATTCAGGTGTGTAGAGAGACTAGCGAAGCTGGGATTGTTCTCTTGGAGCAAAGAAGGTTAAGGGGAGATTTAATAGAGGCAATGCATTTGGGGAGGGCTAAAAAGGCAAGGGAATACACAATAAATGGTAGGATACTGAGAAGTGTAGAGGAACAGAGGGACGATAGCAAAATGCTGCAGATGCTGGAAATCCGAAATAACAACAGAAAATGCTGGAAAAACTCAGCTGACACAGCCCTCGACCGTGTCCATTTTATCTCCCGCACTTCTGCCCTCACCCCTGCCCCTCCCTCCCGGAACCACGATAGGGTTCCCCTTGTCCTCACCTTTCACCCCACCAGCCTCCGCATTCAACGGATCATTTTCCGCCACCTCCAAAGTGATCCCACCACCAAACGCATCTTCCCCTCCCCTCGACTTTCAGCATTCCGTAGAGACCGCTCCTTCCGCGACACCCTAGTCCACTCCTCTATCACCCCCAGCACCCCTTCCCCTTCGCCCGGCACCTTCCCGTGCAAGCGCAGGAGATGCAACACCTGCCCTTATACCTTCCCACTGTCCAGGGCCCCAACACCCCTTCAAGGTGAAACAGCGATTTACTTGTACTTCTTGCAATCTAGTATACTGTATTCGCTGCTCACGATGCGGTCTCCTCTACATTGGGGAGACCAAACGCAGATTGGGTGACTGCTTTGCGGAACACCTCCGTTCAGTCCGTAAGGGTGACCCTGAGCTTCCGGTCACCTGTCATTTTAATTCACCGCCTCATTCCCACTCAGACCTCACTGTACTCGGGCTCTTGCATTGTTCCACGGAAGCTCAGCGTAAACTCGAGGCACAGCACCTCATCTTCCGATAAGGCACTTTACAGCCTTCTGGACTCCGTATTGAGTTCAACAATTTCAGATCATAACCTCAGCCCCCATTACATTTTTACTTTTTTTTATCCACACCTTTGTTTTGGCCCTCTTTCTCCCCCCCCCCCCCCACACTTTTTTTTTCTCTCCCACATGGCAGCTGTCTCTCATTCTGCCAGCGCATTTCACACCTAATCTAGAGCCGTCTTTTGTCTCCACTAGTCCTATCACCATCTCGTCTCGTTTTGAATACCTCTTAATGTCTCTTCACTTCTCTTTTGTTCTCTCCCAGCCTGGCCTTTTAATCTATTTCATTTCCTGTGCATTTCCAGTCTTGACAAAGGGTTTGACCCAAAACATTGACTCTATTTTCTCTCCACGGATGTTGCCTGGCCTGCTGAGTTTTTCCAGCATTTTCTGTTATTGAGGAACAGAGGGACTTTGGAGTGCATGTCCACAGATCCCTGAAGGTAGCAGGTTGGGTAGATAAGGTGGTTAAGAAGGCATATGGGATATTTTCCTTTATTAGCCGAGCCATAGAATATAAGAGCAGGAAGGTTATTCAACTGCATAAAACACTAGTTAGGCCTCAGCTAGAGTACAGCATACAGTTCTGGTCACCACATTACAGGAAAGATGTGATTGCACTAGAGATGTTGCAAGGACTGGAGAATTTTAGCTATGAGGAAAGATTGGATAGGCTGGGGTAGTTTTCTTTGGAACAGAGGAGGCTGAGGGGAGACTTGACTGCGGTGTATAAAATTGAGGGGCCGAGATAGAGTGGATAGGAAGGACCTATTTCCCTTAGCAGAGAGGTCAATAACCAGGGGGCGTAGATTAAAAGTAATTCGTAGAAGGATTAGAGGGGAGTTGAGGAGAACCCAGAGGGTGGTGGGGGTCTGGAACTCACTGCCTGAGTGGGTGGTAGAGGCAGAAACCCTCATTGCACTTAAAAAGCACTTGGATATGCACTTGAAGTGCGGTAACTACAAGGCTACGGACCAAGAGCTGGAAAGTGGGATCAGGTTGGATAGCTCTTTCGGCCGGCACAGACACGATGGGCCAAATGGCCCCCTTCTGTGCTGTAAATTTCTCTGATTCTAGGTGTTCAAAATTGAGTAGTTTTGATAGGGTAAATAGGGACAAACATTTTCTACTGGCAGGAGGATCGGTAACGAGAGGACACAGATTTAAGATAATTGGCAAAAAATGCCAGGGGGGCAAGATGAGATTTTTTCACTGAGTTATGATCTGGAAAGCACTGCCTGAAAGGGTGGTGGAATCAGACTCAATAGTAACTTTTAAGAGGGAATTGGACATATGTTTAAAAAGTAAAAATTGCAGGGATATGGGGCAAGAGCAGGGGAATGGGACTAATTGGTAGCTCTTTGAGAGTCGGCACAGAGCTGAAGGGCCTCCTGTGCTGCATGATTCTTTGATGTCCATTCAATTATCCATTATAGTCACTATTATAACAATTAGTGTTGTTTTGTTGACTTCTGGGTAGACCAGAAGTTGAAATCTTGTAACAATACAAACCTCCTGAATATTTTCCAAGTGCTTTTCCTGGAGTTTTATCATTAAATGTCAGAATGTGGTGTTTCTGGTTCCATCCAGTGTTTGAAAGTGGAATTGCAAAAATAACATTAGACTTGCCATTCAACGTTTGATGCTTCATAAGGCAGAGCAATAGTTGAAGGGTACAATTTATAGTTCAGTGCATATACACAGTATATTGATCCCACATTTACTAACCTGAACTTTACCACAAGGTCGAACTATATTGAAGGGAGCTAATAAGTTATTCTTGGGCCTTACAAGTCTGTTACTTCCCTATTATAATTTAGTTTTTTTTCCTGCACCTTTTGAATTCTCATCTCTGTAGCCAAGAATAGTGACTACTGTCTATACTTGCTTGTCCTAAATTGTAATCAGGATTGAATTTTCAGGCACCTAGATATGAACCTGCATGTAGGGGGCAGGCTGTTTGAGTTTTGCATAAGGTAAACATTCCAAAGGTTAACTTCCTATATCTTTAGTCATTATTTCAGATTGGGTAGATTCTCGGTTAAACCAGTTTTGCTGGAGGCTTCTTTCAGGGTCAGTCACAATGAAGGCAGCAATATCTAGCGTGTTCCATCTAATCTTGTGCCATGCCTGGCCCTGAAAATAGGGCATTGTGCAATCCCAACTGCTCTCAAACTATAATTAAGGCAAAATGGCCCTACCTTGGTTTAGAAATTTTAAGATAGTATTATGTGATCTCAAGAAATGGATGAGTGCACTGGATACAGCAAAGGCTATGAGCCCCGACAATATCCTGGTTGTCGTGCTGAAAACTTGTGCTCCAGAACTAGCCGTGCCTCTAGTCAAGCTGTTCAAGTACAGCTACAACACTGGCATCTACCCGACAATGTGGAAAACTGCCCAGGTATGTCCTGTCCACAAAAAACAGGACAAATCCAATCCGGCCAATTACCGCCCCATCAGTCTACTCTCAATTATCAGCAAAGTGATGGAAGGTGTCATCGACAGTGCTATCAAGCAGCACTTCCTCATCAATAACCTGCTCACCGATGCTCAGTTTGGGTTCTGCCAGGACCACTCGGGTCCAGACCTCATTACAGCCTTGGTCCAAACAGGGACAAAAGAGCAGAATTCCAGAGGTGAGATGAGAGTGACTGCCCTTGACATCAAGGCAGCATTTGACCGAGTGTGGCATCAAGGAACCCTAGTAAAATTGAAGTCAGTGGGAATTGGGGAAAACTCTCCACTGGCTGGAGTCATACCTAGCACAAAGGAAGATGGTTGTGGTTGTTGGAGGCCAATCATCTCAGCCCCAGGACATCGCTGCAGGAGTTCCTCAGCAGTGTCCTAGGTCCAACCATCTTCAGCTGTTTCATCAATGACCTTCCCTCCATCATAAGGTCAGAAGTGGGGTTGTTTGCTGATGATTGCACAGTGTTCAGTGCCATTCGCAACTCCACAGATAATGAAGCAGTCTATGCCTGCATGCAGCAAGACCTGGATGACATTCAGGCATGGGCTGATAAGTAGCAAGTAACATACGTGCCAGGCAATGACTATCTCCAACAAGGGAGCGTCTAATCCCGCTCCTTGAATTTTAACGGCATTACCATCGCCGAATCCCCCAACATCAACATCCTGTGGGTCCCCATTGACCAGAAACTTAACTGGACCAGCCACATAAATATTGTGGCTACAAGAGCAGGTCAGAGGCTGGGTATTCTGTGGTGAGTGTCTCCCCTCCTGACTCCCAAAAGCCTTTCCACCATCTACAAGGCACAGGTCAGGAGAGTGATGGAATACTCTCCACTTGCCTGGATGAGTGCAGCTCCAACAACACTCAAGAAGCTCGACACCATTCAGGACAAAGCAGCCCGCTTGATTGGCACCACATCCACCACCTTAAACATTCACTCCCTCCGCCACCAGTGCACCGTGGCTGCAGTGTGTACCATCTGCAAGATGCACTGCAGTAACTCGCCAAGGCTTCTTTGACAGCACCTCCCAACCCACGACCTCTACCATCTAGAAGAACCACACGGTTGCAGCAGTTCAAGAAGGCGGTTCACCACCACCTTCTCAAGGGCAATTAGGGATGGGCAATAAATGCTGGCCTTGCCAGTGATACCCACATCCCAGGAACGAATAAAAAAAAAGTGGCATTTTTCAAATTTTTGTGATGTTTCACCAATAATGCAGTGCAATGGTAAAACTGCATCTGTTAGTGCATGTTCTCACTCAGGCCAACATCCCCAGCATCGAAGCTTTGACCACGCGCGATCAGCTCCAATGGACGGGCCACATTGTCCACATGCTCGATAGGAAACTCCCAAAACGAGCGCTCTACTCGGCAAGAGAGCCCCAGGTGGGCAGAGGAAATGCTTCAAGGACACTCTCAAAGCCTCCTTGAAAAAGTGAAACATCCCCACCGACACCTAGGAATCCCTGGCCCAAGACTGCACAAAGTGGAGGAGAAGCATCCGGGAAGGTGCCGAACACCTCGAGTCTCTTCGCCGGGAGCAAGCGGAAGGAGCGCACGTCAACCCAAGCGCCCCTTCAACCACCGTCTGCCCCACCTGTGACAGAGACTGCAGGTCCCGCATTGGACTCATCAGTCACCTGAGAACTCATTTTTAGTCTGGAAGCAAGTCATCCTCAGTTCCGAGGGACTGCTGAAGAAAAAGAAGTGGTGCATGCTCTCGTAAACTAGTACTTGCTAATTTGTTAGAAAAGTGTTTTCCCACCTATTCACGAATGCATCAACAGAAAATTAGAAACTTGTTGCATGAGCACAAGTGCCGTACTCTCATAATTATGCATTTTGGTGTTTATTTTACCGTCATTAAAGTCATCTAGTGTTGATGTCCAGCAATTTTGAATTGGGTACAGGATGACATGTTGAGTAAGATGCTTTTGTATTTTAGTATAATTTAGAAAATAGTAAAAGCAACCATTTGATTGCAGATTAAAGTAGTTGTGGCGAGCAGGTACTTTTTTTGTTTCAGTGCTTTAGGCCATCACAATTAGAAAATTGGTATCCGCAAGTAGTAATGGACAAACTATAAAGGGATACATTGTGAAGTCTAAATAGTCTTCAGCAATCATCAACTTCATGGCATACATAACTTCATCATATAACTAAAAATGATTACAGTTAAATGACCAATTGGATGTGAAAATATCACCCTGGCCCCTGAACCATTGCATAATTATTCAACCACTTTTTTTCTTTAGAACAAGTTATCTTGAATGGGAGAAAACTTATGAAACTCTGGCGGAGATGGTGGTCCCACGGTCAAGCAAGTAAGGGAGGTCTTTGATCTATTTTCTGTAATCTTTCTATCCAGTATAAGCTGAAAACCTGTGCAATGCATTCTAACCTCTGACTTTTATTTTGGTGTGGAGCAGCTTAATCCAACTATTTAGAAGCAGTGTAGTTATTGGGTCTAAGCTTAATTTAAGGCTGAACTAACTTAACTTTCAGTTAGCGATGATAGAGATTCCTGGTATACTTAAGTTTAGCAGCCTAATAGTGCAGCATTTTAATATGAACATGCTATTCTGTAACATAGGGCACTAAATTAACTGCTATACATGCATACCAACTGAGAGTTTCATGCTGATGGTCAGTATTTGCTGACAACATTCAACACACATTGGACTGGATTCCTCTACCCTCAGTGAGACTCCTTTGAGACTCCTGCGGCTAATGGAAGGGATTCTAGCTGGTGCATGTTGTAGGCAGGAATTATCATCTACTGTATGCAACAGCTGGAACCCTTTCAATTAGCAGCAGGACTCTATAGGAGTGGCGCTGCAGGGACAGGAGGGAGGGAAATGGATGTCAACTGAATGGGAAAGGGAAGGGAGAGGTGGAGGGGAGTAAGAACCTGGGAGTGGAACTTCGGCTGGGGCTAAGAGGGGAGAGGCTCAGCAGTGTTTTGGGAAGGGGAGGAGGCAGAGTGCCGACATGAACTAAGGGGGGGGGGGGAAGAGAGAAAGCATGCCAGGTTCAATGGGAGGGGAGTGGTGAAAGAATACGGAGTTGGAGGGGGGAGAAGAGTCACAGGTTGAATTGGCGGGGGGAGAAGGGGTGGAGGAAGAAAAGAATTGAGGGAGAGGAAAAGGGAGAAGAGTACTATGAACTGGAAGGGTTGGAGGAGGAGAAAGTGCCCCTTTGAAAGCGTGGAGAGTTGGATGGGTACAGTCATGAGTAAATTTACTTAGAATTTATGTGGAAGAGTGACTTTTGAGAAAATGGTGGTATGTTAGTAATTCAGTTTAAAAAATCTTTGTGTGAAACATACAAATACTTACAATTAACCAGAATGCATCATTTTTAATGTCAAATTTTCAAGCGGAGCATGCTCCCGGACCCATTAGCACCAATTTTATATCTTTAGCATTTCCTTCTTCAGCATTTCATGTACTTAAGTTTACTTTCCTCCAACACAAGTGAAGGAATGTTTGGTATACCTACAACCTGTTACAAAGCTTGTGTAACTACCTGTTTTCACATGTTGTAGGCTTATAATCAGGGCTGTTCTTACGATGTCAGCTGTTTTGAAGCTGTTGGTCAGCTTTTGCTAATTTTCTATGTTGCTTATAATTCCTCACATGGTGAAGTTTGGAACTCCGGTGGCCATTCCAAAGGGGAGATGTTGCAGAGGCTGGGTGTTAGCTGACAGGGCGAGAGTTGGACGGGGTATCGTGTCTTGGTGAACTGGGGCAGAAGTTACCTGCCTCATTCTTGCATTCTTTTCCAGTGTTCTCAAAAGAGTGAGGTCCCTTGCTCACCTGTGGTGTACAAGATGGCAAGAGAAGAAGAGGGGAGAAGATGTTGGGCATACTTTTAAATAAATATCTTGTACGTTGGTCAGGCATGCAATATGGATTGAACTGCTCTGCTTTTTAGCATTAAAAAGAACTGATTTATATTTAAAATAGATCTGTCACTTGTGCTTAACATGCTGTGAGTGAACATTGGGTGAGACCCAGCCACAACATTGCAAGTTCAGTGCTCAGCCTACATTTAGAGTGGGTACATTTGTGAACAGGATAACAATCTTCTTGTACTTTAAATATCAGGCCTCCGAAATCTAAGCAATGATGTATAACGATTTTAGATGTGCCATTTTTTATGAGAGACTTTTTTTTCCCCTCCTGAAAGGTTGATATGTGATGACAACGATAGTGGCTTGTTCACGGTCACGTTGTTCAGGAAGGCAGTTGATGACTTTCGACTAAAGGCCAGGGAGAACAAGTAAGGATTTCTTTCCAAATAATTTCCTTTAGAGATCTGCATTTCAGAAATGGTTGCACTCAGTTTTCTTTCCTTCCCTTCCATTCAGGTTTATTGTTCGGGATTTCCAGTATAATGAAGAGGAGCTGAAAGCAGATAAAGAAGAAATGACTCGACTTTCAACTGACAAAAAGAAACAGTTTGTATGTATTCAAATCTAAACTGTGATACAAGCCACAGCCTATGCAGCTGTAAAAGTCATGCTCTTCATGTGCAGTGTACTCCCAGAATGAGCATGTAACTGGTCATTCAATACAACTTAGTGCACAATCTGTGCTGTAGGTTGATGACCATTTAGAAACTTAACAAAAAAATATGAAGTGGCATTCTTATTACTTGTACTGGATTGGTTTTGAGCAGTTAGTAATTTAACATCAGGTGAAGAAATTTGAGGATCGTCGTGTCTTAATTAAAATTGCCAGGACATTGCTAATCTAATAGGTAGCTACTCTCTAATAAACATTTACAATAGAACCTCACCCTATTCAAGTAATTTCAAAGTAGGCGGACCACACTGTACTAAAGCTCTGGCCTACTGAAACACTAAATTTAACAATGGCCTCCCAGACCTGGTGATTTACCCTCCTGCAGACAATTGTCTAGGTATAGAGGGAGCAGCACCGAGAAGCCCATAAGCCCATGAGTGCGAGTCATCAAAGAGTGCTGTGAGTTTGGGTAAGTGTGAGAGTTCTTTAATTGTTATTTCTCTTTAAATCATTCTTGATAAGATTACTTAAGCAGTTTAAGTAAAGGGGAAAAGTTAAATATTTGGGATTCTGTTGGTTTAAGAACAGTAAAACAAGGTTACACTGCAGTAGGAGTAAATTGGCACAGCAGGCAGTGGAAACCAGCTTTCTAACCAATCAGCAGGGGTGACTCATTTGGCTGTAAACAAACAAACAGTATAAAAAGACCAGTCCAAGTGTGAGTCATCAGAGAGTGCTGTGAGTTTGGGTAAGTGGGGTGTTAGGTGCTCTTTTCAAACTTTAACTCTGTGGGTTGTAGTTAATAAGGCCTTTCTGGTGCAGAGTGACTGTTGGTAAACCATTTAACTGGTGTAACTAGAGGGATTGATTTAATTTAAATCCAATTAATTAAAGGGGATACTAGCATCTAAAATCGGGCAGAGGGTGTCCATAACTAACAATAAAAAATTTAATTAATGACATAGAATGGAGCAGGTGATGTGTTACTGTTGCGCGATGTGGGAACTGGTGAACCCCATTGAGGCTCACAGTGATTACGTCTGTGACAAGTGTCTGCTGCTACAGGAACTCCAGCTCCGTGTTGATGAGCTGGAGTCTGAGCTTCAGACACTGCGACACATCAGGGAGGGGGAGAAGTACCTGGACTCTGTGTATCAGGAGGTGGTCACACCTATGAAGTTAATTAATTCAGATGTAGCCCATGGTCAGGGACAGGACGGTGTGACTACGAGTGAGGCAGGTACGGGGATCCAGGAGGTAGAGCTGGAGGAGCCGCAGCCCTTGCTCTTGACCAACAGGTTTGAGGTTCTTACTCCCTGTGGGGACAGGAGCAGGGACTGCAGGGAGGATGAGCAACCTGGCCACAGCACCGTGGAACGGGGGGCCATTCAAGAGGGGGGAGTAAATAGAAATGTTGTAGTGGTAGGGGATAGTATTAGGGGGATAGATAGAGTTCTTTGCAGCCGAGAGCGAGAGTCCCGAAGGCTGTGTTGCCTACTCGGTGCCAGGGTTAAGGACATCTCCTCTGGGCTGGAAAGAAACTTGCAGTGGGAGGGGGTGGATCCAGTTGTCGTGGTCCATGTTGGTGCAAACGACGTAGATAGGACTAGGAAGCCGGTTCTGTTAAAGGAGTATGAGCAGCTAGGGTCAAATTAAAAAACAGAACCTCAAGGGTAATAATCTCTGGATTATTACCTGAGCCACGAGCGAATTTGGCTAGGACAAATAAAATTTGAGAGTTAAATGCGTGGCTCAAAGACTGGTGTGGGAGAAATGGGCTTTGCTTCCTGGGACACTGGCACCAGTACTGGGGCAGGAGGGAGCTGTTCCGTTGGGATGGGCTTCACTTGGCCAGTGCTGGGGCTAGAGTCCTGGCGGATCATATAACTAGGGCTGTAGAGAGGGCTTTAAACTAACTGGGGGGGGGGGGGGAAGGTTCCTAGAGAGCAAATAATAAAAATGACAACAGAGAAGGTCATAGACTTAGGTAGCAGTGGGGAAATTAAAAACCAGAGCGTGTCAGGAAGGGGCAGAAGGTATGGAGTAAAAGGTAAAGTAATAAAAAGGGCAAAAGCAGGAACTAAGTGTCACAAAACATATTTGAAAGTTCTCTATCTGAATGCACGTAGCATTCGTAACAAAATAGACGAGTTAATGGCACAAATAACTACATATGGGTATGATCTTGTGGCCATTACAGAAACATGGCTGCAGGGTGACAATGCCTGGGAATTAAATGTACCAGGTTATTTAACGATCAAGAAGGACAGGCAGGAAGGAAGGGGAGGTGGGGTGGCTATGTTAATAAAGGAAGGAATCACTAATACAGAGAAATGATATTGGGTCAAAAGATCAGGATAATGAAACAGTTTGGGTGGAGGTAAGGAATAATAAGGGGAAAAAAACACTAGTGGGCGTAGTCTATAGGCCTCCGAACAGTTGCAACTCTGTGGGACGGAGTATCAATCAGGAAATAGTTGAGGCTTGTGATAAGGGAACATCTATAATTATGGGGGATTTTAACTATCATATTAATTGGACAAATCAAATTGGGCAGGGCTGCCTTGAGGATGAGTTCATTGAGTGTATTAGGGATGGGTTTCTTGAGCAGTATGTAACTGAACCGACCAGGGGGCAAGCAACCTTAGATCTGGTCCTGTGTAACGAGACAGGATTAATAAAAAATGTCCTAGTAAAGGATCCCCTTGGAATGAGTGACCATAACATGGTTGAATTCCATATTCAATTAGAGGGTGAGAAGGTTGGATCTCAAACAAGCGTGCTAAGCTTGAATAAAGGAGACTATGAAGGTATGAGAGCGGAATTGAGTAGAGTGGATTGGGAAAATAGATTAAAGGGTAAGACGATACATGATCAGTGGTGTACATTTAAGGAGTTATTTTACAACTTCCAAAAAATATATATTCCACTGAGAAGAAAAGGGTGTAAAAGAAAAGACAGCCATCCGTGGCTAAGTAAAGAAATTAAGGCTAGTATTCGACTAAAAACAAGGGCATATAAGGTAGGCAAATCTAGTGGGAGGATAGAGGATTGGGAAAACTTTAAAAGACAGCAAAAAATAACAAAAAGATTGATTAAGAAAGGGAAGATAGATTATGAAAGTAAATGAGCAAAAAATATAAAAACAGATAGAGTTTTTATAGTTATATAAAAAGAAAAAGGGTGGCTAAAGTAAATGTTGGTCCCTTAGAGGATGAGACCGGGAAATTAATGGTGGGAAATATGGAGATGGCAAAAACACTGAATGAATATTTTGTATCAGTCTTTACAGTAGAAGGCACTAAGAATATCCCAACACTGGACAAACAGGGGGCTAAAGGGGGGGAGGAGCTAAACACAATCAAAATCACTAAGGAAGTGGTACTCGGTAAAATAATGGGACTCAAGGCGGATAAATCACCTGGACCTGATGGCTTACATCCTAGGGTCTTGAGGGAAGTGGCGGTAGGGGTTGTGGATGCATTGATAATTTTCCAAAACTCCCTGGACTCAGCAAAGGTCCCGGCAGACTGGAAAACTGCTAATGTAACACCCTTATTTAAAAAGGGCAGTAGACAGAAGGCTGGAAACTATAGACCGGTTAGCCTAACATCTGTGGTAGGTAAAATTTTGGAGTCCATTATTAAGGAGACAGTAACAGGACATTTGGATAATCATAATTTAATAGGACAAAGTCAGCATGGTTTTATGAAGGGGAAGTCATGTTTGACAAATTTGCTGGAGTTCTTTGAGGAAGTAACATATAGGGTGGATAAAGGGGAACCAGTGGACGTAGTGTATTTAGACTTCCAAAAGGCATTTGACAAGGTGCCACACAAAAGATTATTGCTTAAGATAAAAAAAATCACGGGATTGGGGGTAATATTCTGGCATGGATAGAGGATTGGCTATCTAACAGAAGGCAGAGAGTTGGGATAAATGGTTCGTTCTCAGACTGGCAATCAGTAACTAGTGGTGTTCCGCAGGGGTCAGTGCTGGGTCCCCAACTCTTTACAATCTATATTAACGATTTGGAGGAAGGGACCGAGTGTAACATATCAAAGTTTGCAGATGATACTAAGATGGGAGGGAAAGTAGTGAGTGAGGAGGACATAAAAAACCTGCAAGGGGACATAGACAGGCTAAGTAAGTGGGCAGAGATTTGGCAGATGGAATACAATACTGGAAAGTGTGAGGTTATGCACTTTGGCAGGAAAAATCGTAGAGCAAGTTATTATCTTAATGGCAAGAAACTGGAAAGTACTGAAGTACAAAGGGATCTGGGGGTCCTGGTGCACGAAACTCAAAAGGTTAGTATGCAGGTGCAGCAAGTGATTAAGAAGGCCAATGGAATGTTGGCTTTCATTGCTAGGGGGATAGAATATAAAAATAGGGAGGTATTGCTTCAGTTGTACAAGGTATTGGTGAGACCGCACCTGGAATACTGCGTACAGTTTTGGTGTCCATACTTAAGAAAGGACATACTTGCTCTCGAGTCAGTACAAAGAAGGTTCACTCGGTTAATCCCGGGGATGAGGGGATGGACATATGAGGAGAGGTTGAGTAGATTGGGACTCTACTCATTGGAGTTCAGAAGAATGAGAGGCGATCTTATTGAGATATATAAGATTGTGAAGGGGTTGGATCGGGTGGATGCGGGGAGGATGTTCCCGATGATGGGTGAAACTAGAACTAGGGGGCATAGTCTTAGAATAAGGGGCTGCTCTTTCAAAACTGAGATGAGGAGGAACTACTTCACTCAGAGGGTGGTAGGTCCATGGAATATGCTGCCCCAAAAAGCTGTCGAAGCTACATCATTACATAAATTTAAAACAGAAATAGACAGTTTCCTAGAAGTAAAGGGAATTAAGGGTTACGGGGAACGGGCAGGAATTTGGACATGAGTCTAGGTTCGGATCGGACATGGCCCTGTGGGTAGCGGAGCGGGCCCAGGGACCGTGTAGCCTGATCCTGCTCCTATTTCGTGTGTCTAATTCTGTTAGATTCAGGAGATGGTTCAGTGATAGATTGGCGGTTAGGATCAGATCAGCCATGATCTTATTGAATGGCGGAGCAGGCTCGAGGGGCCGATTGGCCTACTCCTGCTCCTATTTCTTATGTTCTTATGTTCTTATAAGTCAAATCATGGAACACAACCGCATCACCAGAGTAACAAACGTTGCGGCAAATATGAAGTGTTGCTTGCAGGAGGGATGCCATGGGTGCTGTTTTTATTTCTCTCTAGATTAAGTGTGTTTTTCGTATTGCATCCTTCAAGCAAGTGGAATGTTTGATTTCTGGGGGTTTTGGTGGAATGACTTCATACTGGCCAGCATTTAACCGTCAACCAACATCATCAAAAACAGAAAAACTGGCCATTAATCACATTGCTGTTTGTGGGACCTTGCTGTGCGCAAATTGTTGTCGTGTTTGCCTACAAAACAACAGTGACTACAATTAAAAAGTAATTAATTGGCTGTAATGCACTTTGAAATGTCTTTATGACATCAAAGTTGCTATATACATACAAGTTTTTGTTTTTTCTTGGAAATAACAATTTTAATGATTTCAGTAATGAAAGAAATCACCTGCAAAGTAGCTTGACTCCATGAACACCGCTTAGATTTTTTAAAGAATTCCATAAACAAATTTAGAACATATACTTGAAAGATCAACTGCAACGACTTGGAGCAGCCCATTTGTAGGTTTATGGGTATCCAGTTATATTTTGTTTAATTGTTATTTTTAGGTTTGCATATTGGTGATTGTTGGTTGCTGCTCTTTCTAGGGAATGGAACTTGTTTTTTATTGGTTCACATTTAGTGGGGTATTTGAGGTAATCAATATGATTAACTGAACAAGTATTAGTTATGTGGGATTGTCACTTTTTTGGGTTAATTTTAAATAAAAGAATATGTTTTTTAAGTGGCTGGTTGATGTAAGGTGTTAGGACTAATTGGATATTTAAATTAATTGATTTCATATTAAAATAGGTGCAAAGTAACATGACAATAGCTTGCAACCTAGTGGAGTACAGGCAAAGTCCACCGCAGAGCTGCTTAATGTGTGACTTGATGAACTGGTTGACTGACAAATTCTTGCATCTTAAAAGGATTCAAGAGAGAAATTCAATGAAATAAAATTTTAGTATTGTAAATTCCAATTCACCAAAATGTTGACGGATGTCAACCAGCATAGTTTCCCCAAATCTCTCTCTCTCGTTTTGGTTCTTTGTGCCTTTCAACTGCATGTGATGTGGTCTGTATTATTGCTATCCAGTACATCACAACATTAAATAATTATAACCTGAAAAAAAAAAGCAACAATGAAATGTAAAAGGTCTGTATTACTAGTAGAAGGCACAGAAGTTTGAATGTCATTACATCAAATTCCACTTGTATTTCCTCATTTCTCCCCTGGTTTTCTCTTCCCTCCCCCACCCCACCCCATTTTTTTCTACCTCAAGAAAACTAAAGTTGCCAGGAATTAAAAAAAAGCAACATAGCCCAGGAACCATAGGAATGATGTATATTGCCCTGTTTGTATTTCTCACAATTAGAAAACAACGGCCACATCTTCCTTTTGAGCTGCAAGTGTTGCATGTTAGCATGGCACCATTAGTTTTTGCTGATCAGTTCAGCTTTCCCCAGATGGTTCCATTGCTGCAATAATTTAAATTAAATGTTAAAGGGAAGCAAATGAGGACAAATGGTTTGGACACTTGCCCACAAATCCTTTCTTGATAAGGTTCAGTTGATTATTAATTGCATTTATTAGCAGCGGCAGGCTGTGGTGAGGCAAACATGAACTCGGAGGGGCAGAAGTGCGATCCGGGCCCTGAGAGCATTTAGGCTTGGAAATGTGCGAGAAAGCAGCCACAGTGAGGAAGCAGTGACTGGTGCAGAATGTGAGTAGCTATGGCAGACAGACAATGGAGGGTGGGAGAGATGGACAGCGATAGCCTCGTCAGCTGAAGACAGCGGGGAGCAGAATGAAGCTCTGCAAGGGAGGCTTGCTAATTATATTGCATTTGGGAGCTAGGGAATATATTCATTTCGTGTGGAATATATGTATTTCTAGAACTTGGGAATATGTATATTCATATAAAAATGTAAAGTAAAACACATTTGCAAAGAGTAGCCTAGGGGCACCAGTTGCAGGTGATGAAGCCAGCCAGAAGCAGGCATCCAATTAAACTTCAAATTTTAGAGGGGAGGCAGGAGGCTGAAATGTGGCAAGATCTTAAAAAAAAATAGAGAAAATATTGCAATTAAAATTGCAAGTATTGAGATACCACCTAGAGGCATGACAGAAATGGTGAGGAATGATGAGTGCACGGTGTATGTACAGAATTTAATATGGATAGATTGAGTTAAATGGGTGCTTCATTTTTGGTTGAGGGAAAATGATAAAAAATACCCGATGATCATCAGCACCATGCCTCGCCACAACCATGTGCTGCAGTCCCTGTCTTACAATTTTAAACGTTTATATGAAAACTGCTGTTGCAAATGACCTTTGACATAATGTTTGCTTGCAATAGGCATTTTGTACTCAAGAAGGCTAAAACATGTACAAGTAATGAGAGTATAAAATAAAAGCAAATTATCCAATTTGGGTGGTAAATCTGTTAATGCAGCACTTGAATAAATTAAAATAGAGGATTCCTTCATATTTTGCAATATTACTTTTATAAGAAACAGTAAATACAGGTAACCAAGTGCACAGATTTTGTTTTATACATCCTAGTTGAAAAATAAATATCAACAGTTTTGTAAATGATTATCATAAAGCTTGAAGCTAAACAAGTGATATTGTGGAAAAAGATACAGAAGACTAACAGCATTGCAATAAACTAGTCTTTGCTTAAAGTGCTAAACTGTTTGTTTACAGGGTCCCTTGGTGCGATGGCTGAAAGTTAACTTCAGTGAAGCTTTCATTGCATGGATTCATGTGAAAGCATTACGGGTTTTTGTAGAGTCTGTTCTAAGGTATGGTTGATTAGTAACTTCACTAATTTGAAATTTCTCACGATGCAATTGCAAATGCTATCTCACAATCTCCTTTTTAAGCTTTTCTTTAGTTTCAACGCTTACTTTTATCATCAATTTAATTTATAATCATTGCATAATAGTTCCACTAAATTAGTACAGTATAATGTTTGAGGTTGGTTATTTGACTATTGGTCAGAAGCCTCTTCTTCGAATGTACTTGACATCTCACTCAAGGTAAATCACCTCTCCAGAAATCCAACTTTGGAGATGAAATTGTTTGATCTTCCAACTTTTGCACTATTTAAGGTAATCTCTGGTTGGTGATCAGCTTTTGTTTTTCTATTTCTTTCACTTTCGATTTGAGTTGGATTATGCTTGCTGTATCATATCTGAAAATAAGTATCTCTCTTTGGTTTGAATTATATTTTTATAACTATCTCAGCCACACTGATGAATGACATTGCTATACAAATGAAGTATGAGATAAGGAGAGGTGGTACCTTTGTTAAATGATGTTTCAAGCTGGTAATTCAGAATTACAAGTAATGACTGACTTCAGCCACAAACTATCTTGTACTGAATAAAACATTTAATTGGATATTGGTTTATATGCAAAATCCACTCTGTTCTGAGGAAGGGTTCAAACCTGAAACATCAACTGACTTGTTTGCTGAATGATTCTGTCTGACCTGCTGAGTGTCTCCAGCATTGTTTTAAATTTCCAACATCGGCAGTATTTTGCTTTTTGATAGATGGTGTGTTTCCACCCCAAGTATTTCAAGCAAAGATGGATTGTGGGAAATGTGTTTAACTAAAATGTAAATTCTCAGAATTTCCACTAACTTGAATTGTGATTTTAAAGAATGAAGGAAATATGAACATAAACTATATAATTGCCCAGCCATGTCTAATTCACAAGATATTCATTCACCACTGGTTCTTTTGCAATTTTTGAAAAAGTTTAAAATTGTTTATGGTGCAGTTTAAATCATGCATCGAGTGGTAAGACCCATCTCCACTATTGACAACCATGCAGGGTAGGTTTTCTCCCCTCAATTGTAGTCTCAGTTCACATGAAACTTGAGCAGATCTTTAGAAGAAGGTGTTGGGCAAGAAGCTTCAATGATTCTTGCCCAACACCACCTTCTAAAGATCTGCTGAAGTTTATTGCTTCATTGATTATTGCCCTTCATCTGGGTAGAAACACGCAGGCTTTCAAATCATGGGGCTGCCTTTTCTCATTTTACGTTTATATAAAAAAAAAACAACATCAAGAATGAACTGAATGCTGCATAGAATATGTTTTTAGAAATAGAGAAATGTTGAGTACTGTACATTGGGCTGCTAAACTTACACCAAATTTATCACCGTTATCCAGAACTTTGCACCAGTGTTGGAGACAGAATCAAGTATAGTTAGTCAAAGAAAGACTCCATATTCAGAGCTAGCACAGAAAAAAAAATTCTCTGCTGCTTTTATGCCAGTTCAGGTCATCTTCAAGGGTGTGACCTTGAAATTGAGCTCCATATCAGGCACTGGTATGAGCCAGCTGAAGCAGATTACACGACTGTTGGTGCTTCTTTCCTTGGTAGTATGCACATCTATGTTGTTGGAGGCCCAGCAGGCCAATCTGTTCAGACACAGCTACAACAATATTTATGGAGTTGGGTCAATTCTTGAATCTGGGGACCATTCTACAAAATGTGTGTTCACAGCCTTTCCCGAGTGATGAAATCTTTTCAAGTTAAATCACCCAGGTCTCAATTGCGCACACCCCTTCTAATAACGGGGCCACCAACATTCGAGGGCTCTTGGTCAGGTTACAGGTTGGGAGTAATTTGTGTTGTATTTTTCTTGAATTTAGGTCCAAAAATCAGATGATAGCAACCTTGAGCAAATAAATGATTTTCTGGGTGAATGTTTATAATCACAACTTCAGGTTTAAAAAGGAAAACCAAATTGCAAACCAAATGCTTCCTTCCTTTTCAATCTTTCTTGGTGATCAATTAGTTCGTCCAACTTTTTATCTTTGGTTTACAGCACATATTTCTTTCCCTCCCATGAAATGTTTAGGGTTTCATTGAGTTACTTGCTGAAATCTGTTAATGCTTATAGTGGTCAGAAAGAACTGCAGATGAGCACCCATTTAAAGTTCCATGAAAGAGAACTTAAGTGCAGAACTCTCAAAAGGACATGTGTCTTTACAGTTTGTTCCCCTTGATAAGCTGTTGATCCACGATGTATACTTTTGGTGGGGGAAAAAGTCTTTGTTTTCAGCTCTTTTTAAAAAAAAATTTGAAATCTGAAAATGATGGCTGCCCATCGGCCGAAAGACATTTACGTTTGATTGAGGCTGGCATGGTGATGCTGTGGTATTGCTAGGATATTATACTGGTTTAGTCTGCAGATGATGGAAATATAGCTGTATGGAAAAAGAAACATTGATTTGATTTGACACAACAGTAAGTATGGAATTGTAGAATAAGAGGCTTGAAATCTCTTCAGTTTGATTATAATATACTCAATGGACACTTCTTTACAAACATGAAGAAAAAACCTATTTCAGCACCCTCAATTTGGCAAGAATATACGTTAGAAGGATGGTACAGCAGCTTAGCGTGTGGTTTATAGGATCATCAGACCCCAATTACCGTGTTTCAACCCTTAAGACCATGCCAGCTATCTCTATTTTTGCATAATGTTTTTTCTGTTAAATTCTATGTCTTGCATTACTGCTGTAATTAACTTTGTATTATATCATTGGGAGGGGAATGAAAATGGTAGTTTTCCCGTGGCATAGAAAGGACTAGCTTTACTGAGAAACACCTCCTTTACCAGGATAGTCCTGTAAATTTATCTCTCATAGTTTAAAGTGTGTGATTGACTTACAGAATCAGATGTACTTTTATCCAAAGTACAATGAATAAGAGTATATGTGAAATGTCTAATACAGAAGCTAGGTCTGAAGAATACAAGCACCTTCCACTCATTCCTTCATAATTGAGCTTGTCATGAAAGCAATGTATTCCAATTATGCAGAAGTACAGGAGGGGGAGAAAAGTCTGTGGAGAATATTTTTGTTTAAAGTATTCCTTCAAACTGTCTGTTTGAAAATATATATATACTGATGAAAATATGACTTGACATTTATTTTAAATGTCAAAACGGAGACTTGCCACGCTAGATCTCCTTGCATCTCGGCTGTCCTGGTGACTTCTCTGGATCAACTCCCTGCGCCCCTCAGTAGCTTCATTGATTGTGATGGGGCTGTTGCTTCAGGCTGATCTGAAGCGACTCCAATTCAGGAAAACCTGCTACCAGCTGGGGGCGCTGCATACTCTGGAATAAATCAAAAGCCCAGTCATCCAAAGTTGCTTCCTTTGCTGTAGATTAGCAGAGAGCGGGAACACGATCATTTTGACTAGAGAAGCTGTGTGTGTGCTGAGAGGCAGTTGAGAAATAATTTGTGGAACCAAAATGTGGTCCCCAAGCATGGAGGGGAAAAATATAAATAAACCAAGCATGGGGGGGAAAAATATAAATAAACTAGTCAATCTCCTGTGCAGTTGCACATGGCGAGGAAAGATCAGTCTAATGTTAATGTTTATTTCACTATTCCAAAAGAATGTGATGAAAGCACTCCTCAAATCAGTGCGTGACGGAGCCTGCTACTGAAGGGATGTGCACACAGAGCAACTGAACAAATAGCAGAATTTTAATTACTGTGAAATATCATTTGATGTGCACTGCAAGCAGCCAGCAGCTGCAACGGCAACTGGCAGTTTATTGGTAGTGTGAAAAATTTGGGGAAATGACCCCAGTGAAAACCGGATAAAATCTCTTTACGGTCTCATCTGATACTTGGAGCATTTGCAGTTGAAGGACTGCCATTTATTTATCAGTAGAATTAAAATAATATCGGGAAAATCTTAAATATGAGACACTAAAATATTAATTCTAAGCAGAATAAAGTTTATAAACATATTTAAACTATTTACAGGCTATTGGTTGTGATGAAATACCTTTAACTTTGTTACAGTGAGGCAAGAAGCTCAGGCAGGCTCAGGGCAATGAACAGAGGTAGTAGAGTGAAAGAAGGGTAGCAGCGTCACCTAGTGTAGCAGGACTGAAAGGTAAGTATATTAAAGGAGGCGTTTCATCATACCCATTTAAAAATAATGTATATCAGTGTTACTACATTGCCACAAGTTGTGACAAAATCATGACACAGGAAGTTAAAAGTGTGACACATAGTACGTGCAGTTGTAAGAAATTTTGTATTATAATGGGGTACATAGGGTTCCTATATTGCATTGGAATTTTTTTAATAGGGAGTGGACTGCTATGTTGTACGTGGAAAACTTAAATTAGTTTCTCCCAAAGAATTACTTTGTGCTAAGCTTCAATAAAGTTTTCTTCAGTTTTTCATCTGTGTAGAAATTTTTGAAAAGAATTATATTTGAAACTTCAAGAAAGGGTTGGTTAAAATTCAGTTTAACGTGAAAGTTATAAAGCATCTCTACATGTGTTTGGCACCGTATTTTACACATGAAAAGACCAGGAAATACTGCTAATATCTTGGCATCATTCTTTGTCACTTTGTAATTTTGCCTTGCCTCTTGTATTCAGATATGGTTTGCCAGTAAACTTCCAGGCAATGCTGTTACAACCCAACAAAAAGATGTTGAAGAAGCTTCGAGAAATTCTTAATGATCTATACAAACACCTGGACAGCAGTGCAGCTGCCATCATTGATGTAGGTATCTGCATGGCAAAATTTGATTTTCTGTCGATGGATGCTACCAATAAAGCAGAACAATTAGTTTTTCTAATTATAAACAAAAACAGAAAATGCTGGAAATACTCAGCAGTTCAGACAGCATCTGTGGAGAGAGAAACCATTAACGTTTCAGATCAATGACCTTTCATCAGAATTGGAAAAAGTTAGAGCTGTATCAGATTTTAAGCAAGTTGATTGGAGTATAAAAGCAGGGAAGTCCTGCTACAACTGTACAGGGTATTGGTGAGACCACATCTTGAGTACTGCGTACAGTTTTGGTCTCTTTATTTAAGGAAGGATATACTTGCATTAGAGGCTGTTCAGAGACGATTCACTAGGTTAATGCCAGAGATGAGGGGTTGACTCATGAGGAAGGATTGAGCAGGCTGGGCCTATACTCATTGGAATTTAGAAGAATGAGAGGTGATCTCATTGAAACACATAAGATACTGAGGGGGCTTGACAGGGTAGATGCAGAGAGGATGTTTCCCCTCGGGGGGAATCGAGAACTCGGGGGGCATAGTTTCAGAATAAAGTCACCGTTTTAGAACTGAGATGAGGAGGAATTTCTTCCTTGAAGGTCGTAAATCTGTGGAATTCTCTGCCCCAGAGAGCTGTGGAGGCTGGGTCATTAAATACATGTAAAGTGGAGATAGACAAATTTTTGCAAGATAAGGGAATGAAGGGTTATGGGGAGCAGGCAGGGAAGTGGCTTTGAGCCCAAGATCAGCCATGATCTTATTGAATGGCGGAGCAGGCTCAAGGGGCCAAGTGGCCAATTCCTGCTCGTATTTCTTATGTTCTTATGTACAGAGGCAGGGAAAGGTGGGAGGGGAAGAAATAACAAAAGGGAAGGTCTGTGATAGGGTGGAGGGCAGAAAACATTAAATGACAAAAGGATGATGGCGCAAGGCAAAATAGGGTGAAAAAATGGGACCAATGGTTATGATCTGAAATTGTTACAGTCTAATGATTCTGCTATTCCCATTTACACCTCCTCTAGACCCATCTTTTGTTTCTTTATTTGTCCCATTGCCCCTTCCCTTGTGCCTTGCACTATCATCCCTTTTGCCATTTAATCTCTCCTGCCTTCCACCCTATCACAGACCTTCCCTTTTGTTATTTCCTCCCCTTTCTCTGCCTGTGTACTTGCTTAATACCTGTTACATCTCTAACTTTGCCCAGTTCTGATGAAAGGTCATCGACCTGAAACGTTAACTCTGTTTCTCTCTCCACAGATGCTGTCTGACCTGCTGAGTATTTCCAGCATTTTCTGTTTTTATTTCAGATTTCCAGCATCTGCAGTATTTTGCTTTTGTAATTCAAATAGTCTAACCACATGGGTGCATTTTAGTGTCTCCATTATTTTAAATGTCTCAATCAAATCTCCCCGAAGTCTATGCTTTTCTAGAGTAAAAAAGAAACCCAGCTCTTTAAACCTATTGTGATAACTAAAGGCTTTTAAAGTAGGTTTCAATTTAGTGGCCCTCCTCTGAACCTTTCTAAGGGCCTATAATTCACCAAAAACTGAATGCAGTATTGTACATGAGGCCTAACCAAGGTCTTGTACCATGATAGTCATATAATGGTGTAACCTGAAGGTCCCAACAATGACCCCTAGCTGGATTCCATGATCTCACATTGCGTCAGAATACAGTTTTCATGGAAATTCAGTCTATTTCCTGTTCCTTGTAACATCAAGAATAATAATGGGCCCTGCCTCACTTTACAAGTCAGTATTTGCTGAACTGACCGGCACTGACTTTAGGAAAAAAGTGTTCTCCGCCCCTTTGGCTTCCAAATTCAAAATTAAGAGAAATGCATTTTTCCCCCAGAGGGGGAGAAAAAAATCCACCAGCTTAATCTCTCGGCCTTTCCAACTCTCTGCCAAGGACTTGCTCACTGAGCCAACAATTGTACTATCATCGCCTCCACCCTTCCCTCCTTGATGTGGGGATCGTGGCAACAAATGGAAGCCATTCTAACATCACATCCAATTCCTCTCGGGAATTTTCTAACCAATCTCATTGTCTGAAACTGATGAGAGATTTCTGTTAACTATTTTGTTTGGTCCGACCTAATGAAATGTAATCCATATACTAGTTAGGTTAATTTTGGTCCACAAGGGGTGAACTCCTAACAGCAGCAACATGATATAAAGCAACCTAAAAATTCTCCTGGACCCTCCCCCCTCCTTCGCTCCCTTTTCGCTCCCTCCTGCCCAACCCCCAAGTTTAGACTTCTGTATTACTGAAAAACAGCACAAGGAGTTGGTGCAGGGAGGTGCAATTTGTGATTTCAGTTTTAGCAATCTCTTTGAAAGTTCCCTTCAAAGATGTAGACATGTTCCCTTTTAATCTCTCTCTCCTCTCTCTCCTGCACACACCACCATCTTTTAGGGGAGAATGGTGTAGGCTGAATACATCTCTATCTTTACTGACACAATTTGGGCATAGAATAAAGTTTTGTTATTTCTTTATCTCCCTTCTTCCCCCTACCAGAAAGTGGAATGTTCCAGTATTACAAGGTACCCATCCTAACAGCCAACTGAGCTAGTTGAGGTTGGTGTGTTTAAGTGTCGGCTGTCTTTGTGTTTAAACCAGTGGTCTCTGGAAATCTCCCGTGGTGTTGCTCAGTAATCTGGGTTCAGGAGGCTAGTTGTGCTGTATGGCTGCGAACCTGTCCTGTCTCGTTAAAACACAACTACTCAAGTGCTCCCTGTTGGGAAGTGGGCATTGATATGCTTATCAATTACTTCATAAAAGGTGATGAGTCGAAGAAGAGATGACGAGTCGAAAGAAGAGATGAATAAGGCTTTTATTAGCTAAGAAGAGACCATGCTTCTTCGTGAGTGACTGAACAAGTCTGAACGAAACCCACACAGTGGTGGGTGGAGTCAGCTGAGGCATGCCTCCATACACAGCGCCACCCAGAGGTGGCAATATACAATACAGTGGTTTACCACATTCACCCCTTGTTTAATGTGAAGTCCGGCGGGGTGAAGGGTACTACAAGTTAAGTCTATCAGTAGGCCTTGTCTGACGTCCTGATCGTCGTGGTGGCGGCGGTGGTGTTGCAGCATCCGACGTCGGGTCTGGTGTCTGGGTGGTTGGCGAAGATTCCTGGGGCTTTGGCATGCCGTCTGCAGGGGTTGGGTTGGGAGGGGTGGTGGGGGATAACAGTGGTAAGGGGGATAACGGTGGTAAGGGGGATAACGGTGGTAATTCAGGGGTACCCGAGGGTGCGAGATCTCGTATGGAGACCGTGTCCTCCCGCCCGTCTGGGTATGTCACCCAGGCATACTGGGGGTTGGCGTGTAGGAGGTGCACCCGCTCGACCAGGGGGTCCGTTTTATGCGTCCTCACGTGCCTCCGCAGTAGGACGGGCCCAGGAGAAGTCAACCATGCCGGTAGCGAGGTTCCCGATGTAGACTTCCGGGGGAAAACGAACATTTTCTCATGAGGGGTCGCATTAGTGGCAGTACAAAGCAGTGACCGAATGGAGTGGAGCGCTGCAGGGAGGACCTCCTGCCAGCGGGAGGTCGGAAGGCCCTTAGATTTTAGTGCTAAGAGGACTGCCTTCCAAACCGTCGCGTTCTCCCTTTCCACCTGGCCGTTCCCCCGGGGGTTGTAACTGGTGGTCCTGCTCGTGGCGATACCTCTTGTTAGCAGGTACTGCCGAAGTTCGTCGCTCATGAACGATGAGCCCCTGTCGCTATGTATATAGCTGGGGAACCCGAACAGAGCGAAGATGTCATTCAGACACTTGATGACCGTGGTACTGGTCATGTCTGGGCAAGGGATGGCAAAGGGGAAACGGGAGTACTCATCAACTATGTTGAGGAAGTACACATTGCGGTCAGCGGAGGGGAGGGGCCCTTTAAAATCAACGCTCAGGCGTTCGAAGGGGCGGGTGGCCTTGATCAGGCTTGCTCTGTCCGGCCTATAGAAGTGCGGTTTGCACTCGGCGCAGATTTGGCAGCTCTTGGTCATGGTCCTGACCTCCTCGATGGAGTAGGGCAGGTTACGGGATTTGATAAAATGGAAAAACCTGGTGACCCCCGGGTGGCAGAGGTCATTGTGGAGGGACTGCAGCCTATCACTCTGCGCGTTGGCGCATGTACCACGTGATAGGGCATCTGGGGGCTCATTGAGTTTCCCTGGCCGATACAAGATATCATAATTGTAGGTGGAGAGTTCGATTCTCCACCTCAAGATCTTGTCGTTCTTGATTTTACCCCTCTGCTTATTATTAAACATAAAAGCTACTGAACGCTGGTCAGTGAGCAGGGTAAATCATTTCCCGGCCAGGTAATGCCTCCAGTGACGCACCGCTTCTACAATAGCCTGGGCCTCCTTTTCGACGGAGGAGTGTCTCGTCTCGGGGCCCTGGAGGGTCCTTGAGAAAAAGGCCACGGGTCTGCCCGCCTGGTTAAGGGTCGCGGCTAGGGCGAAGTCGGAGGCATCGCTCTCCACTTGGAAGGGGATGGACTCATCCACCGCGTGCATTGCGGCCTTCGCGATATCGTTCTTGATAAGAGTGAAGGCTGCACACGCCTCTGGTGTCAGGGGGAAGGAGGTGGCTTTGATGAGGGGCCTGGCTTTGTCTGCATAGAGGGGCACCCACTGGGCGTAGTAGGAGAAAAACCCCAGGCATCTCTTCAGTGCTTTTTGGCAGTGGGGAAGGGGTAGCTCCATTAGGGGGCGCATTCTGTCGGGGTCGGGCCCGATGACTCCGTTCTCCACCACGCAGCCGAGGATGGCCAGGCGCTTGGTGTGAAACATACATTTTTCCTTATTGTACGTTAGGTTCAGCCGTTGGGCCGTACGGAGGAAATTTGCTAGATTAACGTCGTGGTCCTGCTGGTCGTGGCCGCAGATGGTGACGTTATCCAAATAGGGGAAGGTTGCCCGCAGCGCGTTCTGGTCAACCATTCGGTCCATCTCCCTTTGGAAGACCGAAACCCCGTTGGTGACGCCGAAGGGGACCCTAAGGAAGTGGTAGAGGCGGCCGTTTGCCTCGAAGGCAGTATACTGGCGGTCCTCATGGCGGATGGGCAGCTGGTGGTACGCTGACTTAAGGTCGATGGTGGAGAATACTTTGTATTGCGCCATCTGATTGACCATATCAGATATGCGAGGGAGGGGGTACGCGTCCAGCTGGGTGTACCGGTTTATGGTTTGGCTGTAGTCGATTACCATGCGGCGTTTTGCAGTGGTTTTAACGACTACAACCTGGGCTCGCCAGGGGCTAGTGCTACCTTCGATAATGCCCTCCTTCAATAGCCGCTCCACCTCAGAGCTGATAAAAGCTCTGTCCCCGGCACTGTACCGCCTGCTTTTGGTAGCGATGGGTTTACAGTCGCGGGTGAGGTTAGCGAACAGGGGAGGGGGGGGACTTTTAATGTGGAAAGGCTGCAGGTGGTTTGCAGCGGGCGATTTAAAAGTTGTTGGTTGCAGACTGTGAGTGGGGGGAGGGGTCCACCGTATGCTAGTGTGACACTCTTAAGGTGGCACTGAAAATCCAACCCTAGCAGGACGGCAGCGCAAAGACGGGGCAGGACTAGCAGTTTAAATTTTTTATATTCAGTGCCCCCTACTGACAGGGTCACCACACAGTAGCCGCTGATGTCCATTGACTGGGACTTGGACGCCATAGAAATGCGATGGTGCGTTGGCAGAATCGTGAGGGAGTGGCTACGTACCGTGTCGGGGTGGACGAAACTCTCTGTGCTCCCGCTGTCGATCAGGCAACTGGTGGCGCGGCCGTTTACCGCGATATCCATCATGGAGCTGGATAGATGGTGAGGGAGGGCTTGATCCAGCGTCACGGAGGCCAGTATGTGGCTTAGTGAGTCACTATAGTCATCCGCCGAGACGGTGGTCGGTTCCGGTGACGAAATGGCGGTTGAGTGCGTTGGATACAATGGCGGCGGATGCCATGCGGCCGGGGGTACACAAAATGGCGGATAAGATGGCTGCTCCCACGGCCCGCACGCTGCACTGCTGGCTGGCTTCCCCTTGCAGGCGTTAGCGTAATGGCCTTTCTTCCCGCAGCCCGAGCAGGTAGCTGTCTTAGCTGGGCAGTGCGCTCTGGGATGTTTTAACTGGCCACAGAAATAGCATTTTTGGGCCTGGTTACTGGGCATCGAAGCAGTTCTTACCGGAGGCTGCTGTCTCGGTTGGGTCGCTGCAGCGGTTGGTGCCGGGGGCGGCGGTCCCGTGTCCCACGGTTTCGATTGCCATGTCTCGGCGCCGTTACGGGGGTATGCCTCGAGGTTTCGGTGGGCCTCCTCTAACGAGAGCGCAAGGGCAATGGCCGTCTTCAGGTCGGGTTCCTTGCTTTCTAGCAGTCTCTGCCGGGTGTGGTCTGACTGGAGGCCCCTGACGAAGGCATCACAGGCGAGTCCCTGCGCGTGCTCCACAGCCGTTACCGCTTTACAATCGCAGTCTCTGCAGAGTGCCAGTAGCGCCCGTGCAAATGCCCCTACCGATTCTCCCGGTTGCTGCCTGCGGGATCCCAAGAGGTGTCGGGCATAAATTGTGTTCACTGGGCGCGTATATTGCCCTTTTAGTAGCTCGAGGGCCGCCACGTACGTATTAGAGTCCCGGATTAGCATATATACTTGATGGCTCACCTGGGCGGTCAAAATTTTCAGTTTGTGATCCTCCTCTGTAACCTGTGAGATTGCGAGGAAGGATTCAAAGCAGCTCAGCCAGTGTTCAAACTTGGCTGATGCACCCACCTCTTGAGGGTCGAGGTCCAGGCGTGGTGGTCTGAGGGCTCTCAGCAATGTCTGCTGTATCCGTTGCTGTTGTTGCTCCTCAGGTGTCGCCATTTAACTTTTAGCTAATAAAATTGATACGCTTATCAATTACTTCATAAAAGGTGATGAGTCGAAGAAGAGATGACGAGTCGAAAGAAGAGATGAATAAGGCTTTTATTAGCTAAGAAGAGACCATGCTTCTTCGTGAGTGACTGAACAAGTCTGAACGAAACCCACACAGTGGTGGGTGGAGTCAGCTGAGGCATGCCTCCATACACAGCGCCACCCAGAGGTGGCAATATACAATACAGTGGTTTACCACAGGCATACCATAAATTTGGCTTGCTTTTATTTTTAATAGACCAGTATAACTTTGAAAATACTCATATTGGCCTACCCCTTAATTATTTTACAAAAACCTAACCTATACAAAATATTTAAAAATGCACTCCATACATTCTCCTTTGCACAGACATATATCCATCAAAATGGTTGCCTGATAGAACTATTCCTTGTAACTCTTGCATAATATTTCATTAGGTGGAGATTTTCTAGTGGAGTTCTGTTTGAAGTATGGAGATTTTTTTTTGTAATATAGAAATTTGAGTAATTTTGCACAAAGAAATTGACCTTGGAATTACATTACAGGAAACTTTGTGATATCCGGCACCGACGGGACCGAGCTGTTGCCGTCCCATCAAAACTGCCGGACAAACCAGCACTAATGTTGAAACATCTCCGTATCTGGCAACAAACCCTGTTGCTTAGCAACAGCTTCTAAACAGTCGGCCGTACCTTGCAAGCATCTCTGTAGCTTAGCAACAGCTTCAGCGAGACCTTGCAGAGCCTGACTGGTGGGAAAAAAAGCAACGAGAAGAAAAAAAACCTAACGAAACGGCTCCTGATTTTTGCCGGTGGGTCGAGCATTCTGGACAGTTAACCTCCGGATAAACCAAAGTTTCCTGTATTTGATTGCAAAGTGGTGTCTGAGCAATATTTCATGTAAATAATTGGAACGGGGAATAAAATACTCAGGAAAATATATGGTGGCTCCCTAAAATAGAAGCTTATTTTCTGTAAACGATCTGTATACTTTGGCAGCTACGACACCATCTGAAATTGAGCAGAGATTTTTTTTTTAAACAAAATTAGTAAATAATCAGCTAGAATAATATAAATCAAATGCTGATTTGTTTTTAAACTTCTTCTTTTGCAGGCTGCCATGGACATACCAGGCCTAAGTCTAAGCCAGCAGGAATACTACCCATATGTGTATTACAAGATTGACTGCAACCTGCTTGAATTCAAATAAATGCTAATACAATCTTCTCCAGCCACCTTGGCTTTTAGAGTATGGGTTACAGTAGTATTGGACAGATGCCTGCTCGTCCCTTAATTTTCTTCAAGTCTGGGTTAACTGGTGTTTGCTTACTCATTCCTGCAATTAGGTACAGTCCTGTGATCTGTCTGCTGCTGTTTCCTTTGAAAACATGCGTTGATGTACTTTTTTACCAATCAGGTATTGAATTATGTGCTGCAATAATCTGGATCTATATTTATGAAACAAAGTCATTATTTAAAAACAAAAAAAAACTCATTTGTGAAGTGCTGTGCAGTAAACTGCATTGGTTGTCAATATTCCTGAAAGACCTTGTTTACAACTGTATATTAATAGTGCAGAAGAGTTTGTATCATTTCACCTATTTACCTGTGTTTGATACATAGAATTTTAAATGGTCACTGGTCGTAACAAATCGTGTTTATTGAAAATGTGTATGTGATGTACAGAGTCTGTACTGATGTTTTAAACATGACTCCAATGTGCAAACACTGTAAACATTCATGATTTATCACGCCTACAAAATATGGAATAAATGTAAAAGCCATGGTAACCAAGGTTTTTTCAGTGTTGAACATTTGTCACAGCTTTTGAAATTCAGTAATTTTATAATGTTTAAAAATAATCTTGTTGACTAATATTACAGAATTGTTAAATTAGCTAAGTTTTTAGCTTTGTATATAAGTGTATAATTTATGATCACTGATTTAAGTGGCAGGACTCAACAGTGCAAACAGGACTTGAATATTACTGTTCATCGTTTGCAAATATGTTTCTGCTGGACAATTAGAACTCTACTTGGGTGGAGGAAAGAACCATGCGTAATGACATTTCTACATGTGTTGTCTTTGTTAGAGGTCAAATTTTATTTTTATACTATACGTGGACCAAAAGGCCATTTTGTAATTCTGCAAGCTTACTTTCCATGGTTCATGTGTTATCAGGCCAGTTAGCTTCAGTCCTACTCACATTACTGATTCTTTCTAGTAATATGTCAAAACAAATATCCCAGCTACACTAAAATGCCTCTTGCAAATTATATACTTACAGTTTTTACCATTTTTTCACCCTTTCGTGTGTCCCTTTTTTTCTTTTTGTTCTGTTGGTGTCCCTCTACAACGTTGGCCTTTTCTGATATTTTATTCCCATTATTCTTGGCAATGTATGTCTCGTGGCCCTGATTTTGACTGTTCTCCATCCCTGCAGTAGCTCAGACACACCGCATTAAAGAGCCACATCTCCTGCATTGTAGTATATGCTGATAACTCGCCCTACCTTCACAAATGGAAGTGCTGTCTGGGAGTGAAAGTGGAAGAAGTTTCTTAATGTTAAATTATTCCTCACTTAGCAAATTTAAAGGAAACAGTATGGATCAGTTGATATAAAAATAAATCAGTAGTCGGCCGTAGATATCCCGGGTCTAATTCTGAGCCAGCAGGAATGCTGCCCATATATTTGCAAGTTACGCACCCAGTTCACTCCATTTATTTTAGAGAATGGAGTCTCGTGTCTTAAATTTGTATCACAGGACTGAGAATGTCCTAATGTTGCGTCATTTTAGTTTTGGGTGCACTTGAAAAATGCTCTAAATGATTACTGCACCATAACAATTTTAGATCTGATACAACAAAATTATGTTGTTCCATTGCATATGTTAGACTGTTTTACTCTTAAAGTACTGTATTTGGAGCAGTGCAAGTGGCCCAAATAGCATCACTGCACCATTTTAAAGGCTAGGTTGCCAGTGTTATTTCCCTCAATCTTGTTTCTGTACAATTGAGCCCACAATCCTTTGTGGTGATGAACACAAAGTCAATCTCTGGCAAAACTTTAGGTTACCCTTCCTAATCTCTTCATTTTTGGCTCAGTGTCTCTTTTTTTCAGCCGAAGGCATTTCATAAATATGTGTTCTCCAAGTTAAAGGAACGATATAAATGCAGGCTGTTTGGTTGGGTGTGTATGTATTGACACATAGGCCCCGATTTTCTGCCAGCTGTTGGGCGGGTTTTCAGGCGGGCGGGGGCCGAAAATCGCAGAAATAGGGGGTCACGACCTCCCACCACCACCCCCCGCCCCGTCTGATTCCCTGCCCCGTCTGACTTTCGGACCGCCGTTAGTCTGTGACCCGAATCAGTCCTGCCCGCCGCTGGCGGGACTGGCCATCGGAACACTAATCAGCAATTATTACCATCTTTAAACCTATTTTCAGGGGCCGTTGCGATTTTGTGGGTTCCCCACGCTAAACACACCTGCGGGGAACCCTACTGATGAAACCTGGCGTGAAGCTTGCCGGCTTGCTTGCTGTCAGCTGCAGGTCATTCGGGGAAAGCTGCGATTTAAACGGAGAGCATTTGTATGGTGAAAGACCTTGTTGCTGCAGGCTTGGGGCTACTTCTTTAAGGCTTAGGCACAGCTGTGGAAGGTTGGAGCCTCACACACTTCTCCAATGTGATCTCCTGGGAAGCCCCTCTCGCCACCCTCACTCAGCGCTTCCTCAGCGGAGGCATCTACGAGAAGCATGGGACGCCTTTTTTTCCTTCCCTTCTTGCCATTAGAGGATCTCCAGCAGCAGAGGTGGCAGCAGCAGAACCAGGAACAGCAGGATGAGCGCCAGGAGCACCAGGCTGCTGCTCACTCACCTGAATCTGCACAGGCCAGAAGGGGCCAGCGCTTGGAAGTGGTTTGAGAGCACCTTGCTGCGCTTTAGGGGGCCATGGGGACCCATATCTGCACTGGCAGTCCTACTCAGAAGGACTTCCATGAAGGTCTGGTTTCTCTGTTCAATAGATGGCCAACGCTTCTCAAGAGATGTCATTCTCTTATGAGCACTCACCATGTTTTCTGTACCCTGGCGAGCTATCTCCTCTATGGAGGTTGCCAACCTTTTCCATGGTGATGCGTTCATGCGCCAATGACTCCACAAAGGCTCTGCTCATGGTCGCTATGGACTTCTCCACACCGGCAGCGACCCTGGAGACAAAACCTGCCAGAGACTCCTGCATCTGTGCATGGAGATCCATCACCACCTCTTGCGGATGGACCCAGAGGCAGAGGGTCGGCATGCAGCGCAGCTGAGCTGAGCTGGCAGAGTCCTGCGCCCTCCGACGAGGACTCTCCACTGCTGTCCCTGTCTCCAGAATCTGCTGAGGCTCACTTGTGAGCTGTGAAACACCAGGTGACAACACTATATGTCCTGAAGGTCCCCCTGAGGTGTGAGTGTCTGCGCTGGTGCTGGGTGCGCTTACTTCTGCTGATGCTGCGCCCTCAGAGGTTGGAGCTTCCTCTGAGGAGTCTGGCTGCACAGCCTCTTTCTCCTCCACAGTGGGGACGGGGGCTCTGGATGGTCCTGTGGGGGAGTAGAGGAAGGAGTTAGAGATGTGATGCCAAGGTTACATGCACATTCGAGTTGACCTCTGCTGACACCTGCATCCATGCAGCCTTGGTCTCAGTGGGAGGCCTCTTCCTGCCTGACCTAGGGAAGAGGACCTCCCTGTGGGCCCTAACCCCATCCAATAATGCCTGCAGTGAAGCTTCATCGAATTTGGAGGCAGCTCGGGGTCTGGCACTAGCCACAGCTGCTGCAGGCTCCTCTGCCATCCTGTATGGTTTGTTTGGAAGCCAACAGAGGAAGCAATGCTTGCTGTGGACCTTGAAAGCACCATGAATGATGACATCATACTGTAGGGCTTTCTGACTAGAAATGGGCAATTAGCAAGGCTGTTCACACGCTGGCAATTAATTGGCCACTTGACGGAAAATTGCGTGCAGCTGGCTGACATTTTTTTTGTGTGTCAGAACCCCACATTCGGGGAACCCGACCATTTCCCACACAAGCCACAAAATCGGGCCCATACACTTAAATTAATAAATCATATAAGTTTACAGCACAGGAGGAGGTCATTCAGCCCATGGTTTCTGTGCCAGCTTTTTCCTAGAGCAGTCTGAAACAATTCTCACTGTTCCATTCTCGACCTTTGCTTCAAATATTTATCTAATTTCCTTAAAAGATGTAATGCTCTCTTCCTCAACCAATCCACGTCACAAAGTAATCCACGGTCCAAAAAGCTTGTGTGTGAAGAAATTTCCTCTGATCCCTTTCCTCACTCTGATTTTAAATTGATGACTTGGCCACTGACTCCCCACCCTATTCATTCTATCAAAATTTTAAAAAATCTGTATTAAATCTCTCAGCCTTCTCTGCTCCAATGGAAATAGTTCCACTATTTCAAGTCTTTTCATAACTATAGTTTCCTATCCCTGGCACCCTACTGAAACTATGCTCTTTGGCTTTAATGTCCTTTTTATAATGAAGTGCCCAAAACTGTACTTGGTACTCTGTGACATAACTGCTGTTTGGTATAAATTCTATCCTCTTGTCCTTTATGCCCCTATTAATAAAATCCTAAATTCTATTGGCCTTTTTATGGCTTTACCTGTACTTGCATTTTCAGGGAATTGTGTACTTGAACTCCTAGGTCTTGCTGTTCATCCACACCCTTCAGTATCTTTCCATTGAGCATATACTCCATTCCTTGTTTTTACCTCACTTATGAATTGCATCTGCCCATTCTCCTAATGTGTCTATCTCCCCAAAGGCTGTTAAAATCCTCCCCACTGTTTTCCAAACCTCCTACGTTTGTGTTGTTAGCAAACATGGAGGTTGTGTTCGCTGTGCCCACATACAAATCATCTGTATATTAACTGATATCAAACGTGGACCCGGCCCTTACTCTGGGGATACACTACTCCTAACCCTTCTCCAGTTTGAGCACACATTTACCCGAACACTCTCCCCAATTTTAACTCCAAGCGTGGGGGCGGCAGGCTTGCGGACATGCCAATTTGAGGCCCTGGCCATTTTAACTAATGGGCCTCATTACTGTAGTCCAGGTCCCAACTCCTGGCCAAACCTGGCGGGACTGATGTGGAGGCCTTCGAGCGGGAGTGGAAGCTACACTTGGGGTGGGAGGCTGCAGCCGGGGACCCACAGGAACGATCCCTGCCATTCAGGTAAGTGGTGCAAGTGGTCAGCAGACAAGTACGGTCGGGGAAGGACGGTTGGAAGTCTATGGCTGGGAAGGCCCAAAGTTTCCTTATTGGGGCCCTGACTCTCATGGAAATGATTTTAAAAAATTTTAATTTACTGACCGCTGCCCTTTTCTGGGCTTGCTCCTGTGTTCCAGCACCAAATGTGAGACTGCGCGTTAAAGTTGGGTTGGGGTCCTAATGACTCTCAACTTTTGTATTTTGATGAGACCTGGGATGAGGGTCTCCGAATCTGCCTAAAACTTGCCTGTTAAAATGGCGTGGGCCCGAGTGTGGCGGAATAGGGTGAATCCCACTCCGCCGATATTTGAACCCCCACACGTCCTGTTGTGCTCTTCTCTTCCTGGCTCCACATTAAGGTAAGTTTAAAATTGAAAAAAATCTTTGTATTGGCAACCTCCAGCAGCCTCTTTAAAGACCGCTGGTTGGAGTTTTCATAAGTCCTTTGTAGTTTTAGTTTTCTAACTGTTATCCCTGTTTTTGACTAATCTACCACTTAAGTTTGAATTTGCAGCTGTTACTTTGAGCCAATCAACAGAGTGACCAAGAAAAATTGACCAATGAGAAATAAATTACATTTGCAGGAAGCACATGTTACATGCAAGACTTTTGTAATAGTGGATCTCTTACGATGCTGCTAAAGTAAATCTGAGCATACGGTCTTTTGCCTGTCTATTATATTCATACTGTTCCTTCTCTGTCTCTCTTTTTTGTTTCCCTGTCTCACTTTCTAATCTTTTCTGCTTTTCTCCATTTCTCTCTTCCTCGTTGCCCTCTTCTATTCTCTTTCTCACCCTACCCCCATCCTCTCTGTCCTCTGTTCATTTTCTTCTTTTGGGTGGGAGTTGGTGTGTGGTGGGGAAGGGAGCCACTGAAGGCCACAGGTGGTGAATGGGGTGCAGTGAGGTCAATAAAGTAATACAAACAGGGCACCGATCAACAGGTGTGAGGGGTGGAATCTGCTAAAGCTACAGCTTTGTTTGGGGCGGTGGATTGCAAGGTGACTTGGGCGAAGAGTGGTGGGAGAATTTGGCTATAGGCTGGCTTTTGGTCCTGGGTAGGGAGCGGGGATCTGGCCAGGGCAGAGGGTAGCGCCAGAAAGCAATGTGAAGCGGGTGGAGCTCAATCCTTTGCCCATCATTCCATCTTGTCCTTACCCGCCCTCACCAGATTAATGCTGGCAAACTAGTGAAGAGTACATGAAGTGAGAACTGCAATGGTGAGGCCTGAAGGCTACCAGGTGGCAGGGAACAAGCTGTGGAGTACACCAGAGCAGGCATAAGGGCAACAGTGAGGTCCTAAGGCTATGGCAGTAGCAAACAGGCTGGGCCAGGGTAGGCCAGAGGGTGGTGGTTGTGGGCCACTGGCAGTGGGAGGGGAGGATAGAATTATTTTACAACATATTTTACTTTTAATTTATTGTTCAACAAATTTGCGTGGAAGGCTTGAATGTTCTGAAGCAGCACAACCTGCGATGCCTCAAAGGGAAGAAACAGTGCCACCTACCGGGGAGACCAGATATTGCAGGATTCGAAGAGTTAGGAGAATCAGTAGGAGAAATGTGACAAAAGTGTGATGGCAAAAGTTAGTGTTACACAACGGAAAGTGCATGTCACAAGATGTACTATACAATAGGTCAATTAAGGTGCTAGGAGACTGGTGACAGTGCAGCTTAACAGGTGGGAAGTAGCTTTTATTAAGGCTTTGTCGATTTTTGTTGAAGTTTTTCAACAATATGTTGCCCACCAGTTATTGAAAAATAATTTATTTTAATTGTTTAGATTATTTTATATATGTTTGCAATACTTAATTGTACAAAATATGAAATAGATGCTATATCTCAGTAGGACTTGGCTATATGCATGCAACTGGTTACCAGGGAAACATGAAAAATGTATAATTAGAAGCTCTAGATGAGTAAATGAAAAATAGAACTTCATTTCATGTTCTTTGAAATATGGATGCAGAAGCATTAATGCTTTTCCCTCACTAAGCTGATTTATGACTTATGAATATGACTATTTTATGACTCTTTACTCCGAATAAGGATTGCTCAATGTAGACTGAGACAAAAATTGGAAGTGCTGGTCCCTGTGAAACCAGTGAAAAATACCTTTCCCTACTCCTATATTTGTACTACAAGAATTCATCAGAATTTAACTAGTCATCCTCGGGGGAGCTCATTGAAATGCCATTATTTTCTTCAGTTTTACTACTGAAAAATAAACAGCAATAATACAGATTAGAAAGAAACAACTTGCATTTATAGAATTCCTTTCACGTCCTCAGATGTCCCAAAGCACCCACTTCACTTAACAACAGTGACTACACTTAAAAATAATTTACGTAGACAAAGGTGGCAGCCAATTTACACACAAGGTCCCACAAACAGCAATGAGATAAATGACCAGTTAATGTGTCTCTTTTGGTGTGGTTGGTTGAAGGATAAATGTTGGCCAAGATGCTGGAATGTGTTCCTGATGCTCTTCAAATAATGCCATGGGACCTTTTTTAAGTCCACCTAAACAGGCAGACGGGGCCTCGGTTTAAGATGACACTTCTGATAATGCAATACTCATTCTGTACTGCACTGAAGTGTCAGCCTAGATTTTGTGCTCAAGTGCTTGGATTGAGGCTTGAAGCCACAACCTTCTGATTCAAGCAAGAGTGCTACCATTGAGCCAATCTGATTGCTCTTGCGACTGAATTTTCAAGATGTGTGTTGTACATGAATAGTGTAAAAAGGCCTTTTATTGGAAAGGATAAGGAGAAAGGGTGACTAACAGATACCCAAATATTTTACATCATGCATCAATATCCACACTGTTTTCAAAGTTTAAAATAGTACAATTTTTCTAAAGGAACTTCCATTTCAAGGTACATTCGTAAATCACCCCAGAAGAGTATTGAGATTTTTGTGATTTGAATTTATCTGGAATATCCCGTTAGGATTTTTGGGGCTTCACTGATATTTGTCTTGTGCTCCACTTCAAAGATCACTCCCATAGTGAGTCTTCATTCCTTACAATTCAGAGTGCAACTTTTAATGCACAAAATCTGGTAATGCAGTGTATCCTAGGGGAAAAATTTAAATAATTGTTACTGTAATTAGATCAGAAAATTGGAGCATTGTATTCTCCTAATCTTTGGATAATGGAAGAATAAACACTATTATGCCAGCTATAAATTAAAATTATTAAAAAGTAGGCAGCAAATTAAAATCCGTCTTGGATTTTACTTGATTAGTAAACTTAACTGACAACATAAATGTGAAACTTAGAATCAGAATCATAGAAAAGTTACAGCCCAGAAGGAAGCCATTCGGCCCTTCGAGCCCATGCCAGCTCTCTGCAACAGCACTTCAGCTAGTCCCACTCCCCTGTCCTTTCCCCATAGCCCTGCAAACTTTGCTGACTCCCTTACGAATATCAAACCTGAATCAGCACCTTTAATGCAAACTTATGATTGAGCTATCATTTAACGACCATAGTATCTCCAAGACACATAAACTGCCCTACATGAAGAAAATAAGTCATAAGAACATAAGAAATAGGATTAGGCCATTTGGCCCTTCTGAAAATCCAAGTACACCACCTCCACTGGCTCCCCCTTATCTATTCTGCTAGTTACAGCCTCAAAAAATTCTAACAGATTTGGCAAATATGATTTCCCTTTCATAAATCTGTGTTGACTGCCCAATCCTATTATTATTTTCTAAGTGCCCTGTTACTACGTCCTTAATAATAGATTCTAGCATTTTCCTTACTACTGATGTCGGGCTGTAGTTCCCTGTTTTATCTCTCCCTCCTTTGTTAAATAGTGGGGTTACATTTGCTACCTTCCAATCCATGGGAACCGTTCCAGAATCTATGGAATTTTGGAAAATGACAACCAATGCATCCACTATCTCTATAGCCACCTCTTTCAAAACCCTAGGACGTAGGCCATCAGGTCCAGGGGATTTATCGGCTTTCAGTCCCATTAATTTCTCCAGTACTTTTTTTTACTAATATTAATTTCTTTCAGTTCCTCATTCTCGCTAGACCCTTGGTTCTCCACTATTTCCGGGTAGTTTTTTGCGTCTTCTTCTGTGGCGACAGACACAAAGTATTTGTTTAATTTCTCTACCATTTCCTTATTTCCCATTATAATTTCTCCTGCCTCAGCCTGTAAGGGACCCACATTTACTTTTGCTAATCTTTTTCTTTTTACGTACCTATAGAAGTTTTTACAATCTGTGTTTATGTCTCTCGCTAGTTTACTCACATTCTATTTTCCCTTTCTTTATCAATTTCTGGGTCCTCCTTTGCTGAATTCTATAATCCTCCCAATCCTCAGGCTTACTACTCTTTTTGGCAACATTATAAGCCTCTCCCTTTGATCTAATACTACCTTTAACTTCTCTTGTTAGCCACGGTTGGACCACTTTTCCTGTGGGGTTTTCATGCCTTAAAGGAATGTATATTTGTTGTAAATTATGTATTAATTCTTTAAATGCTAGCCATTGCTTGTCTACCGTGATACCTTTTAATGTAGTTTCCCAATCTACCGTAGCCAATTCGCCCCTCATACCTAAGTAGTTTGCTTTGTTTAGGTTTAAGACCCTAGTTTCGGATTTAATTAAATCACTTTCAAACTCAATATAAAATTCTATCATATTCTGGTCACTCTTCCCTAAAGGCCCCTTTACTACAAGGCTATTAATTAACCTTTTCTCATTGCACAATAGCTGATTTAAAATAGCCTGTTCCCTAATCAACAGAGAAACACATACAGCTGGGAGATTCTATCTCTCTGCATTCAGTAATCAAGTTTGAAGTGACCAGACACACTGCATTAGATATTAAAAATATTTAGATTTATGATTTGAAATATGACAGTGCTCCTATCTATAACAGCCTCTTTAAAGCTATATAAACTACTCCCCACCCACCTGCCTTTTCAATGATCTGTCGCACAGTTTACATGTTTCTCTTGCATTTCATCATGGGGAGTGGGTGGATGAATGACTAGTTATAAAAAAAAGTAAAATAAACCTGTAACATGATTTGTCTGACTTTCTAACGGTGTTTTCCCATTCCAAAGATTACACGGTGAGCTTAGTACATTCCATTATCATTATAAAATCGGTTAAACAAAACTCCTCAAATGTGTAACTTTAGTGTGCATCACATTCTAGTTTCACACTTGCATAATCGTGTGCGTTACACTGCATCAAACTAGCAAAGTGCCAGACCTAGAATGTGTCCATTGGCCATAGGTTTCCTAATTATGTAAAGTAAATACTGACCGAGCAATGCTGATTTAGTGCAATTTAACTACACAGGTAGTGCAACTACTAAGCAGCAAAAAGTGTGCCAGTGAAATCCAGCAAGTGGAGTAAAACGTTTTTTCAAAATTATTTCGGGGCCACCTTGACTTCTCACTGAGACAAGGATATCTGTTTATCCCTCTCTCCTATTTAATTCCATGTGGGGGAATCACTGGAAAAGTTGGGCCTTGTGTGTTGAGGGGTGGGGGTAGAATTCCTGGTTGAGTGGCACAATTCCTCAGAAGGTTGGACCACAGGGCAAGTCCGATGCATCTGGAGATTCAGCAGCAACAGTTTCTTTACCATGGTTCTGCAATGGGCCTGTGACCCCATTCCTAACAGGCGTTCATCCAGTCCTTTCTTAAATCTGTCACAGCGATCTGCTCCACCATGCCCACTGATATCTATTCCACGATTCTATCAAAAAAAAATGTCCTATATACTTTCAATGCCTTTGTCTTTAAGCTGTGCCACTTAGTGTTTGAATCCTGTGCCCAGAAGAAGAACTTTCCTGGATCCAATTTCTCCATATTCATTAAAACCCTTGACTTTGTGACAAAAATGAAACCATTCTCTCTTGTTTTTGTCTCGGAGCTGTCCTTTTAAATCAGTCACATGCATGTCATTTAAAAAGTATACATAAATCAAGACAAATGTTGAGGTTTGTTGCCATGGTTACAGGCTGGGGGGAAAAAAAGCAAGTTTTGTATTTCAAATAGATTAATGTTGAGATTTGCCAGTTTGTTGCCAAGGTTACAGGCTTGAGAGCGATAGCAAGCTATGTATTTCAAATCTATTCACGCTGTGTGATGGCCAGCTATTTTTGATTTGAGTGTTAATTATTCAAACAAAATGCTTTTGAAACAAAATGTTGGAAATACGTAACAGATCAGTCAGCACTGATGAAGAATCCATACCCAAAGTGCTAATCTTTTTCTCCTCCCGATACAAAATATCTGGGATTGGGTGGGGAAGTGGCAATGAAGTCGAAGATCAGCCATGATCTTCTTAAACGGTGGAGCAGGTTCGAGGGGCCTTACGGTCTACTACTCCTCCTATTTCTTATGTTCTTATGTTGTGTACTTCCAACATTTGCAGTTTTATTTTAGATTTGCAGCTTTTCAACTTACAGCTTGTGAAGGGTTCAGCTTGAAAGAGCTGGGGTTCCAGCAGTTGGTTGGAATAATGCAAGCTACCAATAAAACTTCTATTTCAAAGGCTTACATCTTAATTGAATGAGCAAGGCTGCACCAACATATCTGCCAGACTATACTTTACCACCAGAGGATGCTGTTGGTTTGTAGAAAAGGCTGGCTATTGCCAGTTACCTGTATCTTTCCTTTTCCTTACATTAACAGTTGCTTTTATCATTAGCTATTAGATTTACTGATCATCCTTTGCAGTGATAAATTACATATAAAGTCCACTTTCCAAAATCACAGCCCATCTGATGCTTCGTGTTTAAAGATTTGATGGGGCAGATACCGAGAAACCATTTCCTCTGGTGGGGGAGCCCAGAACAAGGGGGCATAACCTTAACAATAGAGCTAGGCTGTTCAGGGGTGAGGTGAGGAAGCATTTCTTCACACAAAGGGTAGTGGAAATCAGTAACACTCTTTCCCCCAAAAAACTCCTGCAGCTGGGCATCAATTGAAAATTTCGAAACTGAGACTGACTGATTTTTGTTAGGCAAGGGTATTAAGGGAGATGGAATCAAGACGGGTAGATGGAGTTGAGCTACAAATCAGCCATGATCTAATTGAATGACTGAACAGGCTCGAGGGGCTGAATTATCTACTCCTGATCTTATGTTCCTAGGGTTGGCAACTCTGGTTGGATGTATACCTGGAGGTCTGATCACTGGATGTCTTTTATTTATTTGTTCCTGGGATGGGGGGTGTCAATGGCAAGGCTAGCATTTATTGCCCATCCCTCATTGCGCTTGAGCAGGTGGTGGTGAGCTGCCTTCTTGAACCGCTGCAGTCTGTGTGGTGAAGGTATTCCCAGTGTACTGTTGGGGAGGGAGTTCCAGGATTTTGACCCAGCGATTGATGAAAGAACGGCAATTATATTTCCAAGTGAGGATGGTGTGCGACTTGGAGGCGATGGCGTTCCCATGCGCCTGCTGCCCTTGTCCTTCTAGGTGGTAGAGGTCGCGGGTTTGGGAGGTGTTGTCAAAGAAGCCTTGGTGAGTTGCTGCAGTGCATCTTGTAGATGGTACACACTGCAGCCACGGTGCGCCGGTGGTGGAGGGAGTGAATGTTTAAGGTGGTGGATGGGGTGTCAATCAAGTGGACTGCTTTGTCCTGGATGGTGTCAAGCTTCCTGAGTGTTGTTGGCGCTGCACTCATCCAGGCAAGTGGAGAGTATTCCATCACACTCCTGATTTGTGCCTTGTAGATGGTGGAAAGGCTTTGGAGAGTCAGGAGGTGAGACACTCGCCACAGAATACCTAGCCTCTGACCCGCTCTTGTAGCCACAGTATTTATGTGGCTGATCCAGTTAAGTTTCTGGTCAATGGTGACCCCCCAGGATGTTGTTGTTGGGGGATTTGGCGATGGTAATACCGTTGAATGTCAAGGGGCAGCAGTTACACTCTCGCTTATTGGAGATAGTCATTGCCTGGCACTTGTGTGGTGCAAATGTCACTTGCCACTTATCAGCCCAAGCCTGAATGTCATCCAGATTTTGCTGCATGCGGGCATAGACTCCTTCATTATCTGAGGATTTGCGAATGGAACTGAACACTACAATCATCAGCGAACATCCCCACTTCTAAGCTTATGTTGGAGGGAAGGTCATTGATGAAGCAGCTGAAGATGGTTGGGCCTAGGACATTGCCCTGAGGAACTCCTGCAGCGATGTCCTTGGGCTGAGCAGTTGGTAAATGTTACTGCGTTTACCTTATAAAGGTTGGGTCCCCTGTAATTGAGCCTTGCTTGCGGTTTTGGCTAGTAGCTGTCATGCGAGTAATTTGTTTTGCACGTAGAAGATGTTGAAAGGCAGAGCTGCAGCCCTGTTTACCAGAGTCAGATGCTCTGAGATAAGTTGTACCAGTACAACTACAACACTGGCATCTACCTGACAATGTGGAAAACTGCCCAGGAACATCTTATCCTCAACGTAGAGAATCAATCAAATGCGGCAGATTAGCCTAACGGCGGCCTCCTACTAATAAATAGTGATTGAAGGATTCATCAATAGTGCCAGCAAGTAACAACTAATTAACAACAACTTGCTCACCGACACTCAGTTTGGGTTCCACCAAAACCTTCAGTTCTGGGCCTCACCACAGCCTTGTTTCAGACATGCACACAACAGCTGAAGGCTAGTAGAGAAGAGAGTAGCTGCCCTTAAGAATTTCTCAGGGCAATTAGGGATGGGCAATAAATGGGCCTTGCCAGTATCGATCGCATGCCAGGAGCAAACAACAAAAACCCAGAACTGTAGGGGGAAGTGGCAATCGATGGCAAGAAATTAGTTGTCAGCATTTCATGATATCAGAGGGAAGCCCCAGGCACCCCAAATATTCTTACCAGACTTGAAGCAATAATTACACAACTGTTCAGTATTCAGGATGAGAAAGTAGCTCGTGTGGAGAGTCTGCTGCTCATTCTAACAACTGATGTAATGTTTTCTGTCATGCCATAAATAAATAGCACCACAGTAATGGCTGTAAAAAAATATTCTATTATCAGCATACCAACCATGTTTACCAAAGTCTTGCAGAGCCTTCGATACAACGTTCTGTGTCTAGTCATCATTTATGTTTGAAATAAATTAATTAATTAATGGTTCTGCATCTTCTGGAATATTCATGGGGGAAAAATTGGGTTGCTTAACGGGGCGCAAAGCCCCTGGGCGCAGTGCCGCTAATGCCTCCCGCGGATTTTAGCGGGGGGTTAGTGGCGGCGGTAGCAGCGCAGCGCCTCCAGCGATGATGTCATCGCTGTGCGCAGCGCCCTGACTGCAAACTTCGGTCGCGTCCCCTGACCCACCGCCGGATGATAAGTCCGACAGGATCAGGGTGGCGTTTTTGCGGTTGCGGTTGTGGCGGCGCAAATTAAAGGGCAGGTGCTGGGTGGCCTTTTTTTTTGGCAACCTACCTGCACCTGCCCCCTTCCGCTTTTTTGTGCGGGCTGCGATCGGTGCGGGCTGTTTTCTTGGCACCCCGCTCCCCGGTGGTCCAGCAGGGCCCCGGTGCATACAGGCCCCTCCCCTTTAATCAGGGGAGGGAGGTCTGCAATATTGTGGTGCTAAGTGCTGATGCGCGTGGCGCTGTTGCACGTAGCACCATGATATTCAATGGTAGTGCCCCAGGAAGGAGGGGGAGTGCTTTCAGTAGCGCCCCGCCTCCTGCTTGGGGTGCTACCACTGAATATACGGCGCAGGGGCGTTAGCTTTTTCAGGGCAAAGTTAGCGCCCCAAAGGAGGTGCCACCGAATTTTTCCTCCATAGTGTCAAACACCCACCGTGTAGCATTGCCCAATGTTGCCATTGATGATGCTTCCAAGAGTCTCCTAAAAGGATACTGAAGCTGATGAAGATATGATTAACATGGAGGAATCGCAGGGCTAAATCTGCATTCTAGCAGTTTGTGTCACAGCACACTAGTACAGCAATGCGTTATCGCACCCCCACCTCCTGCTCTCCTATCCTTAATCCTGTCTGGTTCTACACTTGGCTTAAAGTGACAATCCTAGCTATGCCATTACTTTGTCACACTTTCCTCTGATTTTCTTAAATGAGTTTGGCCTTTGATATCTCACTGGATTCGCTCGCGGCCCTGTGTAGTTGCATGGTCCTAACACAGCCTTTGGTGTATGAGCCTGGTGGGGGTATGTGTCGGAGTAGCGGGGAAGGACACTGGCGTGAAGCTTTACTTCTCTCCCGAGCTGCTAGTAGCAGTGCCCGGATGATTCATCTTTCATTCCGGGAGACTCCCGGACCAGCCAGAAGGGTTGCCAACCCTATCTGATACAAAACCAGAACATGCTGGAAATACACAGCAGGTTCAGTTAAGAGAAAGCAACAACTTCAACAACAACAACTGTAAGGGGTTTTCTCCGATACCGGTCCCCCGTTACACACAGTTCTTGGACGTCAGGATTTATAAGAACAAAATACACACGGCACAGGGTTTTGGTTCAACCTTTGATTCATTCGTTTATTGAACACACACACGCAATTACTTCCCCAGTATAAATCCCTATGATTTATACTAGACTAACAACCCCAAAATACAAACCCCTACGCAAGGGTCATTTGCATTGACACAATTAAACCCGTCCGCGATTTGACTGTTACATGTAAAGTTACCCAGACTCAATCACAAAGCCCTTATTGTGATCTGACTGAAACTCACAAACTTACTCAGACTCAATCACAAAAGCCCCCTCTATGATTTGGCTGAAACATACAATCCCCACTCCCGATCAGCTGTCCCTTGGAGTTGATTGTAGTCCCGAATCTTTCTGTTCACTGTTCTGCCGTCGGCTTCCCCCCACACTGTCCTCGAAGTGCTCTTACTTTAAACCAAAACCAACTTTCAGTATTTTCTGGCCCTCTCTGAGCATGCAATGGCCATATCAAAATGTGTGACTTATTCCTGGTATTGTCCATTGATTTGAGATATCTTTTTGACAATGCAACCCTCCCAAAGTGACTGCATGTGCGAAGTTGTACTTATGTTTATTCAGCGCCTTTAATGTAGAGAAATATCTCGAGGTGCTTCACAGAAGCGTAATTTGACAAAAATGGACACTAAGGCAAAAATGGACGCCAAGCCAAAGAAGGAGATATTAGGAGGGGTGTAAAAGTATCCTCCGGACTCAAAGGAAAACCGTAAACAATGCATGCAGGGCAGAACTAGGCCAATATCCATTAATAATCACTATCCAAAAAAGAGCCACCAAATTTTGGAAACACCTAAAAATGAGCAACCCCCACTGCTATCATTACGAAGCCCTGAAATGCCAAGAGAGGACCATAAAGAAGAATACCCTCAGTCAACTAGTCCTGGGACTCAGTGAAGTAACTACTAACACTACTAACAATAACCAGCCCCAGGACAGTGACAGCGTAACACAAAGAATTCGACCCAACACAATCGTCACTAAGCAAAAGGAAAAATATCTGTCATATTGGGCAGAAACAACAAAAACCCAAAACAAACTCAATTGCTACTTGGCCCTAAACAGACAATACAACATGGCTGATTACCTGACCATGGTAAAGGATAGCAAACTGAGAAAAACCTTGACAATGTACAGACTTAGTGAACATAGCCTGGCGATCGAAAAAGGTAGACACAGGCAGACCCAGCTACCAAGAGAGGACAGGATATGCTCTCACTGCAGTCAGGGAGTGGTGGAGACAGAGATGCACTTCCTCACAGCTTGTAGAAAATATCAGGGCATAAGGGAGAATTTCTACCCAAAATTCACAAAAATATGCCCGGAATTCAGAAATTTGAATGACAACCAAAAACTCCCATACCTACTAGGGGAAGAGAGAAATTGTGTAACCTTAGCGGCACACTATGTTACAGCTTGCCATAAACAGAGGGACAACCAATAAATATAAGAAAAGAGTATATACAAATTATATGAATGTATATTTATACACTCAGGGATATATCTGTTTATACACTGTATGGATAGATCTGTATTTTTGTGTTCAACCATGAATGTTTTTTGATGCTTTGACAACATAAGATGTACCTTGTCATGCCAATAAAGCGATTTGAATTGAATTGAATTGAATTGACTTAAAACATGGTCACAGAGGAGGGTTTTAAGAAGGGTCTTGAAGGAGGCGATGGAGGTGGAGAGCCAGAAAGGTCAGGGAAGGAATTCCAGAGCTATAGGGCCTGGGTGGCTGAAGGTACGGCCACCAATGGTGGGGTGAAGGGACTGGGAGGTGCACAAGACATCAGAGTCAGAGCAATGCAGAGTTCTCGGAGGGTTGTAAGGCTGGAAATTATTAGAGATGGCGAGGGGTGAGGCGCTGAAGGAATTCACATGAATTTAAAATTTGAGGTGTTGGAAGACCGAGAGCCAATATAGGTCAGCGAGCATCTTACTTTGGTACATTCCAGCCTACGCCCAGTATTTCTCCAACTCTTGGCTCTCATGCCCCTACCCCCGTGCAAATCCCCACTTGGTGGCAGAACTTTCAGCCATCTTGGTTCCACCCTCAGGATCTCCCTCTTAAACCTCTTTGTCTTCCCTCCCCATCTTTAAAAACCTCCCTTTTAGACTGTGCCTTTGGCTAACTCTCAAATTATCGAACACTTGAACACTTTTTTTTTTGTTAAAGGCTCTTTACAAATGCATGTTGGTTATACAGAACTACAGAATCAAATGACACTCCTTTATATAATGGATGACTCCTTTATAAAATGGATATCAGAGCGAGGACATGGATATGAATTGTAACTGACGAACGGGAAAGAAGCAGAGGATAGCGGCTAAGGGAGTTGGGTTGAAATTGGAGAGGCATTGCTTGGGGTGCCACAGAGTTCTGTGTAGGGACCCTTGCTTTTACTACTATGCATATGAGAAAGATTCCCTATCTCCGAGGTTATTATTTACAGAAGACAGCAAGCTAAATGGGGCTGTGGTGTCTGTGGACTTAAAGGAGGCAATGAAGATCTTACTAAAGGACGTTCACGGGGCTTGCACCTGTGCCAAACAGTGGTAAAACATGGAGTGATACAAGGTGCTGCATGTTAAAGATAAAAATGGGTGTATGAACTCCAGGAATGGGTAGAAATTACCAAGGGGCAAATTGAGAGACCTGGAGGTGTTAGTTCACTCATCATGTCTAAACATGTGAACAGCCAGTTGTCGTGATGCATATAGGCACTAACGATATAGGTAAAGAACGGGATGAGGGCCTAAAAGCTGAATATAGGGAGTTAGGAGGTAAATTAAAAAATAGGACCTCAAAGGTAGTAATCTCAGGATTGCTACCAGTGCCACATGCTAGTCAGAGTAGAAATAGAAGGATACTTCAAATGAATATGTAGCTAGAGGAATGGTGCAAGGGGGAGGGATTCAAATTCCTCGGACATTGGAACCCGTTCTGAGGGAGGTGGGACCAGTACAAACCGGACGGTTTGCACCTGGGCAGGACCGGGACCAATGTCCTTGGGGGAGTGTTTGCTAGTGCTGTGGGGGAGGGTTTAAACTAAAATGGCAGGGGGTTGGGAACCTGAGTAGGGAGACAAAGGAAAGGGAAACAAGGATAGAAGCAAAAGACAGGAAGGAGAAAAACAAGGGTTTAAAACAAACATGACCACAGTAAATAATAATTCTAAAAGGTCTAAGAGCGTTAAAAAAACAAGCCTGAAGGCTTGGGGGGAGAAATTCGGTTGGTTGCGCCAGCGATTAGCACCTAAAGAGGCCGAGAAGTGGGGCATTAGCCAATTTTCGCCTGTGCGCAGTGAACCCAGCGCCTCTTGCTATATTGAGTGGGTTTTAGCGCCGGCGCTAAATCTTAGCGCCCACTTGCGGGCGCAGGCAGATAATGACGTCATTTCAGTGTGCAACGCCTTTTTGGCGCCCTGGACCCGAAATTGAGTGGTGCCCGCCTCCGTTCCGCCTGGCGCTAATAGTGACAGCTTGCTGGAACGTTCCCAAGTCCTTCTCGGGCTAGGGGGGCGCTAGTTAAAGGGGACTGCACTAGTATAAAAGCGGAAGCCATTTTGGGTGGGCATCTTGCTGGTTGTTGGAGAGAGTTGCTGACCTTCAGTGGGAATGCACAGTTTTCATTGAGCCAGCGGTGCCTTTGGACCTTCAGCCCTGTCCACAACAGTTTGCTGGTGAGATATTACTGCGTCTTACTTCTTTCACATTATAATGGGAGCTGCTTTGGAGGGGAACGTCCTGCTGGCTGAACATATGGCAAGGGCACAGAGGCAGAGGGAGAGAGGGCCGGGAATGGCCAGAAGGAGGAGGGGCAATGGACGTCGCCAAATGCGACCGTACGCTGCCAGGGTTTTCAGGCAGCAGGTGTCATACATTGCCATGTCGGAGGAGCAGTGTATGCGAAGGCTCCGATTCGGAAAGGATGTGGTGACTGAGCTGTGCCACCTGCTTGCTGAAGATCTGCAGCCGCGGTTGCAGTGCAGGACTTCTGTCGGTGGCCGTCAAAGTCACTGTTGCCCTAAACTTTTTCGCCAGCGGCTCGTTTCAGGCAGCAACTGGGGACATTGCAAATATTTCTCAATTTGCGGTGCATTGCTGCATCCGGCAAGTTACAGCTGCCCTATATAGAAGGAGGCAGGAATTAATCACCTTCCATTTGACCCTGGAGAAGCAGGGGGAGCGCTCACAGGGCTTCGCGGCTATAGCGGACTTCCCCATGGTGCAGGGCGCCATTGATAGCACACACGTGGCTTTGCGGGCGCCATTACAGAATCACGAAGAGTTCCGCAACCGCAAGGGCTTCCACTCCCTCAATGTGCAGCTGGTCTGTGACCACCGGCAGATGATCATCGCGGTCAACGCCCAATTCCCTGGCAGCAGCCACGACGTGTTCATCCTGCGGCAGACCTCAGTGGCTGACCTTTTTGAGGCCCCGGCTCACCCACGAGGCTGGCTTCTTGGCGACAAGGGCTATCCTCTCTGCCCATGGCTCATGACCCCGCTCCGTTTGCCCAGCACCCCGGCAGAAGAGCATTACAACACCAGCCATCAGGCGACCAGGAACATTGTGGAGCACACAATCGGTGTGCTCAAGCAGCGGTTCCGTTGTCTCGACCATTCGGGGGGAGCCCTGCAGTACTCGCCGGAGCAAGTGTCGCGCATCATTGTGGTCTGCTGCATGCTCCACAACCTGGCCATCCGACGCACTCAGCCAATGCCAGCCGACCTTGAAGGTCCAGCAGAGCAGGCGGACGAGGAGGAGGAGGAGGAAGACAGGAGGGGTCCAGAAACTGGAAGGGCCGTCCATCAGAGGCTCATAAGGACTTGGTTCTAGGCCCCTCTGACGGAATGCTGGGTGTAATTGGAACAGTGCCCTCCGGTTCGCCCAAAGCCTATGAAGGCCACCATGCTTGTAAATAGTCTAGAGTTCCAGTGTAAATATAACATTTTCTTTATTTTCCAAAAAGTGCTTCCTTCCAGCATGACAAATCAATGGCAACAGAAAGCATAACTAATGAACTAACACATAACTGTCTGGCAAACCCGCGACACTACCCAAAACATGACTAACATTCACAGCAGGTGTAGACGGCCTTGAATTCTACAAATGAGACGCCTCAACAGCTCCCTCTACTCTTTACCCCTTGATGGAGATCTACTTCTCTTACGAGATCGGCCCCTTCCCTCCCTGCAGCTCCTCCGTAATTGGACCCCAGTGGCTGCATCAAGGCTGGGGCACGCCTGCTGAGTGTCCGAAAGAGCAGAAGCCCCTGAGGGACGGCCTGGATGACCTCTGGGCTTGAAGGGCCCGGATGCTGACTGCTCCAACTGTGCATGGTTGGAAGCAGTCTGTCCTGCAGGTGGTGGCAGCTGCAGTGGAGACGTGCCAGCGGTGGCATCAGGAATGCTTACATCCTGAGAGCGGACACCTGCTCCGTGGTCGGCCGACGCACTGGCACTCTGACGGGGCAGCACCGCAGCATGCGCCACAATCGGCTAGTCCACAGATTGATGGCCTGCTGTGGTGCTGCAAGGGCCCCAGGTAATCCTGCCTGATCCAGCTAGGGTGGCAGCAGTCAGTGTTCGCGTGGTCTCAATCTGCGTATGCAGGAGGCCAGCAAGTGACTGCGTGGCAGCACTGAGCACTTGCGTGGCAGGTGCCAGTGCTTCGGAGAAGCCCTGGACAGTCCTTTCCACTGCTTCGGACAAGGCCGGGACTGTCCTTTCCACTGCTTCGGACAAGGCCGGGACTGTCCTTTCCACTGCTTTGGACAAGGCTGGGACAGCCCTTTCCACTGCTTCGGTCAAGCCCTGGACAGACCTTTCCAGGGCTGCCCCGAAGCCCCGGACAGTCCTTTCCATTGCTGCCCCGAAGCCCTGGACAGTCCTTTCCATTGCTGCCCCGAAGCCCTGGACAGTCCTTTCCATTGCTGCCCCAAAGTCCTGCACACTCTTTGCCAGTGTGTCGATGGAGTCAGGCATCCTCCCCACTGCAGCCATCAGCTCAGTGTGCCTGAGCCGAGCCTGGGCGCTCATTTCTGAAAGGCTACGCACCTCCTCTGCACTCTGTGCAGCAGTCATCGTGGCCTGCCTCGCCCTCCGGGGAGACGGCCCCCGAGCTTCCCTACCCCCCTCGCGTTGCTGCAGCCCACTGGTTCCTGCAACTGGTTCCTCATCAGAGACCCCCCCCCGCCTCCCCTCCAGGGAACTACTATCCCCAGTCTCCAGATGGGCTGGCTCCCCTGAGGCTGGCACGGATGTTCTGGCTTCCTCCTGCTCGTCGCCTCTGGAGGCAGTGGCACTGGCAGCTTGAGGGCCCGGCTCCGGAGCTGGTGATGCAGCATCTGAAAGCAGCGAGGTTGAAGAGTGGCTTTAGCGAAAGGACAGGGTGGCAGCAAGAGATGCAAGATTGCTGCAATGCTATGACATGGGTCCAGAGTGAAAAAGCATGCTGGTGGGGGGAACAAGTGGAAGGAGACAGCTCAAAAAGGTGAGGACCTTACCATCGCTGTGCACAATGGGGTCGGCAGCTCCAGTGGTGACAGGACCAATCATACGGCCTCTAACAATCTGGTGGACCCTCTCTTCGAGATCCGTGAGAGTCTGGAGTTGAGGACGTCCTCCTCCGGTGCGAAGCTGCTCCTTGCGGTTCCTCGCCAGCTTGGCCTGCAGGAGAAAGGAAGGGAAGTGATGAAACATGATGCCCTGAGTTGTCATTTCATGCCCCCCATGGTGGAAGAGCCCTTACATCATGCCCTGAGTTTAATGTGCATGTGTGTTCCCAGAAAGGGCCATGGGTGCTTGCTGACAGATGGCCAATGGGGCATCGCGCACCCTCTGGTCATAAAGTCAGGTGCAGATGGAGGGATGAAGAAGTTTGCCGAAACACCACTCACCCTCACGACCCGAGTGAGGTTGTTGAATTTCTTCCTGCACTGCACAGGGCTCCTGGTCACCATGCTGTTGGAGTTGACCTTTTGAGAAACTTCCCTCCAAGCTCTTCGGTATTCCTTCTGATTAGGCCTCCTGCCATTGTTGAGGTACAGCACATCTCGCCGGCGCTCCACTGCGCCTACCAATTCATCCAATGCCCCATTGGTAAAGCACTCCGCTCACTGCCTCACCCTCTCCATCTTCTCAAAGTTTGTAACGCCACAGAATGGGCAGCTCAGATTTTGAGGCCTACAAGGCGCAGAGTGTGGCTGCTGATCCTTACTGACCCACCCCTTTAAGAGCTGGCCGGCGTCTGAAAGTCTCGTGGTCATCGGTAATTGACAGCACCTGCGCTGCGCCCGCCCGCCCCGATATTGAGTAGCGCCGCCAGGTTAGCGCCTTAGGAGTCCCGTGTAATGCCTGATTTTGCGCCTCAATCACCTTTAGGGGCACTGCAACCCAATATCGCGCGAGGTGGCGATAAGTTGCGTCTGGCTATAAAATTTGTGCAGCGCCAATTCTAACGCCCCAAGCGGGGCTATACCCAATTTCTAGGCCTTTGTGTCTTAATGCAAGGAGCATTAGTAATAAGGTGGATGAATTAGCAGCGCAAATAGAGGTAAATGATTATGATATGATTGGGATTACGGAAACATGGCTCCAGGGGGACCAAGGCTGGGAACTCAACATCCAGGGGTATTCAATATTCAGGAAAGATAGGCAAAAAGGAAAAGGAGGTGGGGTAGCATTGCTGGTTAAAGAGGGGATTAACACAATTGTAAGGAAAGATATTAACTCTGATGATGTGGAATCTGTATGGGTAGAACTGAGAAATACCAAAGGGCAGAAAACATTAGTGGGAGTGGTGTATAGACCCCCAAACAGTAATGCAAAGGTTGGGGATGGCATTAAAAGGGAAATTAGAGAAGCGTGCAATAAGGGCACAGCAGTCATCATGGGTGACTTTAATCTACATATAGATTGGGATAACCAAATTAGTAACAATACTGTGGAGGAGGAATTCCTGGAGTGTATACGGGATGGTTTCCTGGACCAATATGTCAAGGAACCAACTAGGGATCAGGTCATTTTAGACTGGGTATTATGCAATGAGAAAGGATTAATTAGCAATCTTGTTGTGCAAGGCCCCTTGGGTCGAAGCGATCATAATATGATAGAATTCTTCATTAAGATGGAGAGTGAAGTAGTTGACTCAGAGACTAAGGTCCTGAATTTAAATAAAGGGAACTATGATGGTATGAGACGTGAGCTGGGTAGGATTGATTGGGTAATGTCACTCAAAAGGTTGACGGTGGATAGGCAATGGCAAACATTCAAAGATCGCATGGATGAACTATAGAATTTGTTTATCGCAGTTTGGCATAAAAATAAATCAAAAATCAATAAATCAACCGTGACTAACAAGGGAAATTAGGGATAAAATAAGATGCAAAGAGAGGACATATAAATTGGCCAAAAAAACCAGCAAACCTGAGGATTGGGAGCAGTTTAGGATTCAGCAAAGGAGGACAAAGGGATTAATTAAGAGGGGGAAAATAGATCATGAAAGTAAGCTTGCAGGGAACATAAAAACTGACTGTAAAAGCTTTTATAGATATGTGAAGAGAAAAAGATTGGTGAAGTCAAGCGTAGGTCCTTTACAGTCAGAATCAGGGGAATTTATAATGGGGAACAAAGAAATGGCAGACCAATTAAATACATATATTGGTTCTGTCTTCACAAAGGAGGACACAAATAACCTCCCAGAGATGTCGGGGAACATAGGGACTAATGAGAGGGAGGAACTGAAAGAAATCAGTATTTGTAGGGAAATGGTGTTGGCGAAGTTGACGGGATTGAAGGCGGATAAATCCCCAGGGCCTGATAATCTACATCCTAGGGTACTTAAGGAAGTGGCCCTGGAGATAATAGATGCATTGCTGGTCATCTTCCAGAACTCGATAGACTCTGGAACAGTACCCATGGATTGGAGGGTAGCTAATGTTACCCCACTATTCAAAAAAGGTGGTAGAGAAAAAGCGGGGAGTTGTAGACCGGTAAGCCTGACATCGGTAGTGGGGAAAATGCTAGAGTCCATTATTAAAGATGTAATAGCAGAGCACTTGGAAAGCAGTGACAGGACCGGACAAAGTCAACATGGATTTACAAAAGGTAAATCGTGCTTGACTAATCTACTGGAATTTTTTGAGGATGTAAAATTAAGGCACATGGGATTGGGGGCAAGGTATTGACTTGGATAGAGAACTGGTTGGCATATAGAAAGCAAAGAGTTGGAATAAATGGGTCGTTTTCCGAGTGGCAGGCAGTGACTAGTGGGGTACCGCAAGGATCGGTCCTAGTACCCCAGCTGTTCACAATATATATTAATGATCTGGACGAGGGAATTGGATGTAATATCTCCAAATTTGCAGACGACACAAAGCTGGGTGGGAGGGTATGCTGTGAGGAGGATGTCGTGAAACTCCAGTACGATTTGGAAAGGTTGGGTGATTGGGCAGAAACATGGCAAATGCACTATAATGTGGATAAATGTGAGGTTATCCACTTTGGTGGCAAAAGCAGGAAGGCAGATTATTATTTGAATGGCAATAGATTGGGAGAAGGGTATTAGGTCCGTGTATCTTAATGTTGTGTCCTTCAATAATCAGACAACAGACTGCAGGGAACGATTCAACAGGTGTGTACTGAATGAGGGTTACTCTAGAACTAACTGTACAGATCACTACTCAGGGTTTATGTACAGGTGTGGTCACTGCCGGTACCACAGTATACAGGAGCTGTAAAAAGTAGTTCTCTCCCTTAAGGTTACATTACATACATTACAATTCCTCCCCTTTTAGATTAACAGTACCATAATACTCATTTAACAATTAACATTTTTAATATACAATGTTATATGAAAATAGTCCATTCATATATTCAGTCTCTGGGGAGGCTTCCTGATTCTTTCTGGATAACGCCTTTCCCGAGTGTCTCGCTCTTGGTGCGGAAGTGATTCTAGCACCCTGTCGTCAGTTGATTCATCAGCTTCCAATGCTATTGTTTCTGAGGTAGATGCGACCTGTACGTCGGGTTCCTCACCAGGTACGTATGGCCGAGACATGGGGTTGACTCGTTCCTGTGACTCTAGGATCTGGTCAGCATGGCATCTCACAATGTTCTCCCCAACATCCACTGTGTACATTAGTGGCCCCTGCCGTGTGCATATCGTTCCTGGTTGCCATTTCTCTGTTTGGTAGTCGCGGGCTAAGACTGGTTGCCCTACATTGAAGCTCCTTGTCGGCTTCTCATTGATGTGCTGGAATTGCTTACTCTCAACATCTCTTCGTACATTTGGTCTGAGCAAATCCAGACGAGATCTCAACCTTCGGTTAAAGAACACCATGGCCGGGGCCTGGTTGGTGACTGCATGTGTCACTTTTCTGTAGGCTAACAGGAAATTGTCCACCTTATGCTGTAGTGGAATGTTGTCATCGCACATGGCCTTTACTGCTTTTTTAAAGGTTTGTACAAACCTCTCAGCCAATCCATTTGTGGCTGGATGATACGGGACGGATGTGTAATGCCTTACCCCATTCCTTTTCATAAATCTTCGAAACTCTTCAGACACAAACTGTGGTCCGTTATCAGAGCAAATCTGCTCTGGCAAGCCGTTCCTGGCAAAAATGGTCCGTAGGACTGCAATAGTTTTCTCCGTGGTGGTGGAGGACATTTTGATCACCTCAGGCCATTTCGAGTGTGCATCCACAGCTATTAAAAACATTGAGTCCATGAATGGACCAGCAAAATCAATATGCACCCGTTGCCATGGAGATGAGGGCCACTCCCATGGGTGTAGAGGGGCATGTGGTGGTGCATTTTGGACCTTCTGGCATCCTGAGCAGCTCTTTGTCAGGTCCTCGATTTGCTGATCGATCCCCGGCCACCACACATAAGCCCTAGCAAGGCTTTTCATTTTCACCCCTCCCAGATGGCCTTCGTGAAGCTCATTGAGCACTCTCTCCCTTAACTTGGGTGGAATTACCACTCGGGATCCACACATCAAGGTCCCCTGGCATAATGACAGCTGTTCTCTTCTGGATGAGAATGCTGGCAACAGTGAGTCGCCATGTGCTGGCCATCCCTTCACCGTCAAATCATATACCCGAGACAGTGTCGGGTCATTTCGGGTCTCCTTCTCTATACCAGCGTTAGTTACTGGCAAGCATTCAATTATAGTCGAATGAAATATTTCGACAGGATCCACTGCTGGTGCTTCCTCCGCAGTAGGCAGTGGCAGGCATGATAGCCCATCAGCGTTTCCATGCTGTTTCGTGCCCTTATACTCGATTTCATATTGGTGCGCCCCTAGAAAAAGGGACCATCTTTGTAGCCGTTGCGCAGTCATCACCGGAACGCCCTTCTTTGGATTAAAGATGGAGACAAGTGGTTGGTGGTCAGTCAGCAAGGTGAACTTCTGCCCGTGCAGATAGTGATTGAACTTTTTCACTCCCCACACTAGGCTGAGGGCCTCCCTGTCAATCTGGGCGTAGTTACGCTCGGCTGAGGTTAGTGATCGTGACGCAAAGGCTATTGGCCTCTCTGAGCCGTCCGAGAATTTGTGCGACAGCACCGCTCCAATGCTGTAGGGTGACGCATCACATGCCAACCGAATTGGTAATGCCGGGTTGTAATGGGCCAATACCTCTTTCGATGTGATTAGTGTTTTGCTCTTCTGGAAAGCTCGTCTACATTCGTCACTCCACTTCCATGGCACCCCAGTTTGCAGTAGGGTGTTCAGTGGGTGTAGTATTGTAGACAAATTTGGCAAGAACTTATGGTAGTAGTTTACCAGCCCGAGGAACGACCTCAGTTGTGACACATTTTCCGGTGCTGGAGCCTTGGCTACTGCCTCAATCTTCTCTGGGGACTTATGTAACCCCTCTTTATCGATAACGTGGCACAATACGAGATCTGTTTTCTAAAAAACTCGCATTTGGGGTGGTTAGCTCGGAGCCCATATTCCTGCAATCTAGTGAGCACCTGCTCCAGGTTGGCAAGGTGATCACTGTCATTTTCGCTCGTGACCAGGATGTCGTCCAAATAACACTGGGTCCCTGGGATCCCTTGCAGGACTTGTTCCATTGCCCTCTGCCAAATAGCCAGAGCTGATGCTACCCCGAATACCAGCCGGTTGTATTGGTTGAGACCTTTATGAGTGTTGATTGTGAGGTATATTTTTGATGCTTCTTCTACCTCCATTTGCAGATACGCCTGGGCCAGATGAATCTTAGTGAAGCGTTTCCCTCCAGATAGCGAGGCGAAAATATCTTCAATCCGCAGAAGTGGATATTGTACGGTGTGAAGGACCGGGTTCACTGTTACCTTAAAGTCCCCACAGATGCGAACCTTCCTTGGTTCCCCAGGCGTGCTGCTCAACGACTTTTTCATCACAGGGACGATGGGTGTAGCCCACTCGCTCCAGTCTACCTTGGACAGTACACCTGAACATTCCAGACTCTCCAGCTCTGCTTCGATGGCTGGGCGGATCGCATAAGGTACCGGTCTGGCCTTAAAAAATTTTGGGCTTGCGTTTTCTTCAATTTTAATCATCGCTGTCATGCCTTTTAGTGTTCCGAGTCCTTGCTGGAACACTGCTTTCGCGTCAGTTAGGATCTTTGACAGTCGCCCAGGTGTGACGTCGTCATCCTTTTTGTCAGCCACAGTCAGTGCCTGTATGGAATGCCAATCTAGCTGTATCTTCCGGATCCATTCACGTCCTAGTAGTGGTAGTCCTCCATCTGGCAATACATATAGGTCCATTTTTGGTGTTTCCTTGCCGTTATATATAACGTTCACCCTTATTTTTCCTTTGGGGTAGACTTTTTGCCCCGTGTACGTCTTCAAGACAATCTTTGTATCTCTCAAGGGTATATGTGAGAATAGCCGCTTGTAGTCCCTTCAGTTTATGACTGTTAGGGCTGATCCTGTGTCCAATTCCATTTTCACTTGGACTCCTACTATCTTGAGCGTGACCCAGATAGCTTGGTGATCCTCCGTTTTGATCACATTATGTAGTTTCAGACAACCCAGCTCCTTGCTTCCGGAGTCTGTATCACTCTTCTGTTCGTCTGAACTACTCTCCGTCACCTTATGTACCTTCTTGTACTTCTCCTGTGGAGATTTCTTGCTGCTGGTTTTCTTTCCCCACCTGCTATGTGTCCTACTTTTCCACACTGTCTGCACACTTTGTCCTTGAACCAGCAATCATTATGGTCGCGTGTTGTTCTGCCGCAGCGATAGCACTTCACTGTTCCGTATAACATTTCATTTGTGCCATATTCTTGCGGTCTCCGTTGTATCTCTGCAGTGCCCCGTGCTGCTGCTTCGTGTGATACTGCAATGCTGAAAGCCTTGTCCAGCGTAAGATCCTTTTCTGATAGAAGCCATTTCTGGGTTCCTTCACTTTGAAGCCCACACACAAACTTGTCCCTTAAAGTATCTGCTAGTCCCGTTCCAAACTGGCAGTGTTTCGATAGCTTGTGCAGTTCCGTTAAATACTCAGCATTACTTTCATCTTTATGCTGGTTCCTTTTGTGAAACTTAAATCTTTCTGCTATCAGCAGCGGTGTGGGGTTTAAGTGGTCCTGTAGGATTGACACTATGTTTTCAAAATCCTTTTCTACTGGCTTCTCTGGGGTTACTAGGTTTCGTAGTAAGCCATACATTTTTGCACCCATTGAATTCAACAATACCAGCGCTTTCTTGTCATCTGGCACTTCATTCGCCTTGCAGTATACTTCTATGCGTTCGACATATGTCGTCCAATCTTCGACTTCATTGTCGAACGCTGTGATACTGCCACACTTCGGCATTTTTGGGTGTGGTTAGACTGGCTTAAAATGGCGTCTCCCGCGCTTTCATTTCTTCCCCGCTGTGGCTTAAAATGGCGTCTCCCGCGCTTTCCTTTCTTCCCCGCTGCGGCTTAAAATTGCGTCTCCCGCGCTGCTGCCAACGCCGCTCTCGGCGGTCCTCGTGGCAAATGGCGACGCCCTGTGGGTTTTGTGCGCTGCTCCTGCGCTGCTTCCAACGCCGCTCTCTGCGGTCCTCATGGCAATGGCAGTGCCTCACGTTTTCCTGCGCGCCTCTCTCCCCCGTTGACGCTGCTCGGCCCTTGAACACCGGCTGCGCTCTGCTCTCTCTCGTCTCCCTGCCCCGTTGACGCCGCTTGGTCCTGATCACCGGCTGCGCCCTGTGCGCTCTGCCCTCTCTCTCTCCCCCATTGACGCTGCTCAGCCTTTTTCTGTGCTGCTCGGTCGGGCTCTAGCCCGTCGCTGTCCGGGAAGGGTCTGCGCAGTACCTGTTGCCAGCCCATTTCGCTGGACCACCATGACGGGAAAGCCAAGCCTGGCTCTCGACAGCCTCCCCTGCGATGCTCAAATCTCCGCTGGATGACTGGGCGGTTGCCCGTGGTCGACGCCCGTGCTTCTAGACTCGACCTTCTTCCACTGTTCTCCAGAAGCGAATCCCTGGGAGGTGGTGCAGAGTTGCAGGTAGGTTCGAATCTGCCTCGTCGCCAATGTTAGGTCCATGTATCTTAATGTTGTGTCCTTCAATAATCAGACAACAGACTGCAGGTAACGATTCAACAGGTGTTTACTGAATGAGGGTTACTCTAGAACTAAATGTACAGATCACTACTCAGGGTTTATATACAGGTGTGTTCACTGCTGGTACTACAGTATACAGGAGCTGTAAAAAGTAGTTCTCTCCCTTAAGGTATATATACATTACATACATTACAAAGGGGAAGTGCAAAGAGACCTGGGTGTTCTTGTGCACCAGTCGCTGAAGGTAAGCAAGCAGGTGCAGCAGGCGGTTAAGAAGGCAAATGGTATGTTGGCCTTCGTAGCAAGAGGGTTCGAGTACAGGAACAAGGATGTCTTGCTGCAGTTGTACAGGGCCTTGGTGAGACTGCACCTTGAGTATTGTGTGCAGTTTTGGTCACCTTATCTGAGGAAGGATGTTCTTGCCATGGAAGGAGTGCAGCAAAGATTCACCAGGCTGATACCTGGGGTGGCAGGAATGACGTATGAGGAGAGATTGTGTCGATTGGGCTTATACTCACTGGAGTTTAGAAGATTGAGAGGGGATCTCATCGAAACCTATAAAATTCTGTCAGGCCTGGACAGACTAGATGCAGGAAGGATGTTCCCGATGGCTGGGGAGTCCAGAACCAGGGGTCATAGTCTAAGGATAAGGGGTAAGCCATTTAGGACTGAGGTAAGGAGGAATTTCTTCACCCAGAGAGTGGTGAACCTGTGGAATTCTCTGCCACAGAGAGCGGTGGAGGCCAGTTCATTAAATATATTCAAGAAGGAGCTGGATATATTTCTTAAGGCTAAAGGGATCAAGGGATATGGGGAGAAGGCAGGGACAGGGTACCGAGTTTGGATGATCAGCCATGATCTCATTGAATGGCGGAGCAGGCTCGAGGGGCCGAATGGCCTACTCCTGCTCCTATCTTCTAAATGGTGTGAGCTGGCAATAAATGAAACTAACATGATGCTGGGGTTTGTTGGCTAATCAGTTAGTTCAAATCCCAAGAAGCAATGCTGACGTTGTACAATGCATTGGTTAGGCAGCACCTCGAATGCAGCATATAGTTCTGGTTGCTTTGACATATATGGATCCTCCAGATGGTAGAAGCAGTGGAGAGAAGAGCAGCAAGGCTGATCTCTGGTGTTTGATGGGCAACACAGCCTCAAAAAGGGGACCTTATATTTAAAGGGACAAAGGTAAACATGGGACAATACTTTCAAATATATTGGGTCAACAGTACATAATGGCAAAAGTTCAAGGTTATGAAGAGGCAATTTAAAGCAGACATCAGGCAATACTGTTTTGCAGAGGATCAACAGCTGGAGTGGTGGCTGTGGTCAGGTCACTGGCCTCGTACACGAAACAATTGGATGTTGTAATGTGGAGATTGTAACTTTGGTATTTTGGAAGGATGAAATGAAATTGGTCAATGGTAATGGTTTTTGAGGTCAACATAAAAGTGCCATTAAACAGGAAATGGACAATTCTAACTTTGTTGCTCGTCCCTACAGCTGGTGAGTATTTTATCAAGTGATTCAGGTTTCCTGTTTGTCATAAAACAGTTAGAGGATTAATGCTGCCACCTGGATAACTAATCAAATGGATCAGATTATGCTAAGCCAACTTCCCATGGTAATGCAAATCAACCATTTCCAAGGGAATTGAGTATAATTTGCAAACTGAGATATTCAAATTGGCCAGCCTGACTATCAAATAGTGCATTGTTCTTTGTCCTTCCTCTGTCTAAGTTTTAACACAATCGGAATTGGAAACCATGGGGTTTGCAACTTTCAGATACATTCATACTTCATTGATGGAACTTGGAGTGAATCGCTGCTGAATTTGTTTTAGGTTTAGAGGCTCAGTTAACATTTGCACCTCCAGAACCCAATCTGAGGTCGTGAGGAATAGTTTGATGATGATGATATGATGTCATGATGCTCCTGTACCAAACCAATCTGTCCAACGTGTTTTTTTTAGATTAAAATTATTACATTATCCCCAGAAGGAAGAAACAACTTGGATTCTTTTCAGCAATTACATTTTTGGTCTATTGGATGTGAACTGTGCAAGCATTTGTTTGCAGTCTGATATCTAGTTCGGGGCTGAAACTAGCAGGTGCTCGGGATAGAAAGTCTAGCCAGCAGATTGATTCTAACAGCCATTGGATCTACCCAGATTATAAAGCACCTTTAGCGTTGCTGTGAAATGGGGGTTACTGCTTTACAGCAATGCTAAAGATGGTGTATGAATGCACCCCAAGAAAAGAGTAAGAAGTACTTGGGGGTATGGACCAGTAATGGCTTTTTACAGGATTAAAGACGAACAGTGGGCTAGCACTCTGCCCTTTTCACCTTTGCGAATTAGGTTTAAGTTCTTTGGTTGTGATGGTTCTAATTGAGATAAGTTTGAGCAATCTCCCGCTCTTGGTGTGCCCATGACATAATACTTCAGCACCAATTGGCACTAATTTAGCATTCTGAGTCAGAGGGTCCACAAGGATGGCTAATGCAATAAATGAAAATATTGCAGCTTTTTGGGGGTTCAAACACATTTTTGCAAATACATGATACTGATAAGTGCAAAAGGTGGAATGATATTCCTTTCACTGTTCCTGATCCCCCTTATCTTAAGTAAAAATGTCCTGTAAATGTTGAGAGCAGGACACAAATTGTTCACTTTATTAATGCAGAGCTATTACTTGCTTACTGCGATTTACAGTGGGATGTGAGATCCATTATGGTGAATTCAGTTCTTTTACTCAAGTCTTCCTTGTGGAGCCTGCGATGCCTACCCTTGGTTAGCTGCAATTCTTGCAATAGGTTATAGAAAGACACTTCCTTAGTTTTATGTTCTTTGTACTATACCTTGGAAAGCTGTCTTGGATAGGTGAGGCGCTGGCATTCCTGAAATATTTCTCAGTTGTTGCTTTTGTGTAAACTGGGATGGAGCATAATATCTTCTTCCAGTCCAAACTCTACTTTTACTGTTTAATTCCTGGCCATTTCCTACTAATGAATATGGATAATTTCACAAAGTAAGTAAAATTCTCAAAGCTTTGAAGTTTCTTTTCAAAAAGGTACTAACTCAGTCATACATAAAATCCTTGCCAGTGTATTTCTTCTTCAAATGATTCAGAACGATTGCATAAGTAGCTTATATTTTTATATATATCAAAAGAAATTATTTTTAAAAATACAATTTTTTTTAACATTTTACCACAAAAAACTTGCACTGGATTTCTGTTTTACACTAACTGAGGCAAATGCAGGTGAATGAACTGATTGGCCAAATAAGATTTGGTGAAGTCCTCGGGAGTCGGGTTTCCTAACCTCTATGGGATTGTATGGCAATTCACGAGAGATGTGGATGATGAAGGCTATCCGGAGCACAAAAGCTTTCCTATCCAGTAAACCTTTACTGTTACCCCATTATGGTCATACAAGTGTTTCTTAAATGATTTTGGGGTGCAACTCCATAGACTTAATAGAAGTCCATTGCATGTGTTGACCCCACTTTATTTGATCTTCCTGACATCAGTGCTAAATTTGTCTCTTACTAGTTAGATGCCCTTTGCTTTTCCTATTGCTATTGTTGAATTTGAAGTAATATTCCAGATTTAACTATTCAATACTGTTTACTATCTTATCCACCTCTTATCCACCATGTTAGTGACCTCCTCAAACAATTTAACTAGATTTGTCAGACTCATTCGTATTATGGGATTTCCAATGGGGCTGAAAAAATGATACCTTTGAAGATCTGAGTTCTGCCCCAAGCTCTGGCACCAGGAATTTCAAGGCAACGGAACACCTCTGTTCAATCCGTAAGGGTGACCCCGAGCTTCCGGTTGCCTGTCACTTTAATTCTCAGCTCCACTCCCACTCAGACCTCACCATCCTCAGCCTCTTACACTGTTCCAATGAACCTCAACGTAAGCTCGAGGAACAGCACCTCATCTTTCGATTAGGCACCTTCTGGACTCAACATAGAGTTCAACAATTTCAGACCATAACCTCTGCCCCCATCTTTTTTTTCCCATTTTTTTTTCTTCTCTCTCTCACATGGCAGCTGTCTTTCATTCTGCCAGTGCCATTTACACTTCATCTAGAGCCATCTTTTGTTTCTTAACTTGTCCCATTACCATCTCCTTTCACCTTACACCATCATCCCTTTTGTCTCTTAATCTCTCCTGCCTTCCATCCTATCACAGACCTTCCCTTTTGTTCTTTCCTCCCCTCCCCCTCTCCCTGCCCTACACTTGCTTAATAACCTGTTCCATCTCCAGCTTTTTCCAGTACTGACGAAGGGTCATCGACCTGAAACATTGGGCCAGAAATTCAGGTCGGAGGCTTCCCACGGGTGCAAGCCCCCATCCTGCACTTACCTAGCGCACCGGCCGTTGTGCTGTGGGCCTGTGTGGGATTCCGATCCTGGGCCTCCTCCAACTGCTGGTGCGCAGTGCTTACGTATCCCAGGGGCACAGTTAGTTCGATGCGTCCCCTGGGATCACGTGGGCCATGGAGAGCCAATCGTAGCAGGGAATCTCTATTCATAGATTTGACAGGAAGACCTGTCAAATCTATGAAATAGAGTTCAGCCCCAAAACATAACTAAAACTTCAAATAAATTTTAAAAAACATCAAATTTTTAAAATAACTATAAATTACATAAAATAACTATTTTAAACAATAATTTAAATTTTTGAAAAAATTAATTAGTTTTTAACGGGGCTAAAAAATAAAATTACCTTTCTTTAAATTATTTAAAAATAATAAACCTGTGGAAAAAATGTTTTAATTTTACTAAATTCACCACTTACCTTGTTAAAAGCAGGCCTTGCAATTGCTTTTTAAAAGCGTAGCTGCTGGACACATACCCTCCCGGAGAAACCTGTAAAAAAAATGGAAGTTCCAGGCGTACGCACTGCCTCTCCGGTGTACGCGTTCGACCTGTGAACCCTTCTTTCAAGGGAACTGAAGTTCCGTTTTCCCGCGCATGCACAGTGCATGCACGAAACCGGCACTTTCGTTGGCCCTACGCGCGAGCACCCAGTGCCTACTCACCCATGGGGACCTGAATTTCTGGCCCGTTAACTCTGTTTCTCTCTCCACAGATGCTGCCTGACCTGCTGAGTATTTCCAGTATTTTCTGTTTTTATTTCAGATTTCCAGCATCCGCAGTATTTTGCTTTAGCATTTATATTTTGTGCCAGGTTGAAAATTAACATTTTTTAATATATGAAAATATGCAGCAAGCAGTAATAACATTCTGCTTTTGCATAGGAAACAATATTTTAAATTGTATTCAAACATAATAGATAAATCTCCACCAGCTAGGGAAATTGTTCTAGATGCAGATGGGATTATTAAAGAAGATTTTACCGCCAGTCATGTCAGTGCTGGTTTCAAGTGTTTCATCTTCCTTTACTTCTGGTGTCAGAGCAACATTTGTGTGACCTTTTGCTGAGTCATTATCATTACAAATTTAAGTGCAAAGTTCCCATCGGTCATATGTTCCAGAATGCATAGGAGAAGTCTCGATAAACAAGAGGAGGAAAGTGCAGTGACCCATCTCAACAGCTCTTTTAACGGAGAAAATCATTCATTAGCTGGAAAACATGCGTTGTTACCTCGAATGAATAGACAGACGTGAACGTAAAACCTCAAATATCATGGTTTTTCTTCTCGCTTTCCTTTCAATACTAAATCTAAATTTACGAATGAGAGATTGTTTTAGTTCTGCTGAGTTGAGATTTAAAATCCTGACCATATGCCTTTGGTTTATGCACCATCTCATCTCATTTTGAATACCTCTTAATGTCTCTTAATTTCTCTTTTGTTCTCTCCCAGCCTGGCCTTTCAATCCATTTCATTTCCTGTGCCTTTCCAGTCTTGACAAAGAGTTTGACTCGAAACGTTGACTCTATTTTCTCTCCACGGATGTTGCCTGGCCTGCTGAGTTTTTCCAGCATTTTCTGTTATTTCATATTTCCAGCATCCGCAGTATTTTGCTATCGTGCCTTTGGTTTATGTTGAATTTAAGTTGTGGCAGAGCCACCAAGGGACTCTTATATCGATGTACATAATTATCTGTAACAGAATGAATCTGTACCTGTATTAATTTTACTACATGTAAATAGCGCGGTCCCTAGAGGGTTAAGACCAAATGCGATGACTTCACCACATGGGTCACGTGACGTTCCCAACGGCGGGAAACGTGATGACGTCATGACGTCAGAGGGAGGAGCTCTCTCTCTCAGTCCTCGTGGAGCCAGCATTGAGCATAGACCTGTTTGTTAGTTCTCCTGCATTTGATTGTTACTTCTGCAAAACAATATTAAACTTCGTTTGGTTAACAGACTGACTCGATCTCAGTCTTTTGATTAGGAATCTGACAATTCCTACAGTGGTGACCCCGAACTTTCGCGAACGATCTTTGCGGAGGAAGAGACGCGCAACGAGATGATGGAAGCGAACGCGGTGGCTTTGAAGCTTCCTCAGTTCTGGGAACAACAGGCGGCCTCCTGGTTCGTGCAAGCGGAAGCTCAGTTTGAACTGCGAAACATCGTGGTGGATCAGACCCGTTACCTCTACGTGGTCTCCGCACTCAACGGCTCCACAGCTTCAAGGATCATCAACCTGCTTGAAAACCCCCCGGTCGACGGCAAGTACGAAATGCTAAAAGCGTGGTTAATTCAGGTTTTTGGCCTCACGAAGGCGGAACGCGCACGCCGTTTACTTACGCTGCCTGGGTTAGGCGACTCCAAGCCATCGGAGTTAATGTGCCAGATGCTCACACTCCTTGGCTCCGAACCGCAATGCTTCCTCTTTCGAGAGTTATTTTTGAGCCAATTGCCCGAGCAGGTACAGGCAGCCCTCGCAAGATCGGATGCTACGGATTGCGTCGCACTTGCCGCTGAGGCAGACACCATTTATGTGGTCACGCAGCAGCACTGCGTCGCCACGAGATGACCCCCCCTCGCAGATCCCGCCCCGACGCCTCCATCGCCCGGCTTGTGCTTTTACCACGCCCATTTCGGCACGAGAGCCAGATGCTGCCGGCCTCCCTGCAGTTTCACGCCTCAACCGAAGAAAAAACACCAGCGCCACATCCGGGAAAGGAAGCCCGACCCTGAGGGATGTCCCACGGCCGCGATGGCGATCGGCGATTCCGGGAAGCTCCTTTATATTACTGATTCCATCTCCGGCCGACGGTTTTTATGCGACACAGGGGCGCAGTGTAGCATCCTACCCGCCTCTGTCCTCGACACCTGGACTGGGAGGCGTGGTTTTCCCCTCCAGGCCGCCAATGGCGGTGCTATCTGTACTTTCGGTAAACGGCGAGCCCAGGTGTGTTTCGGCGGACAGCGTTTTCAATGGGATTTCATCACCGCCAAAATCTCGCAAACCATTCTCGGCACAGATTTTTTATGCGCCAACAGCCTTTTGGTGGACGTGAGAAATCGCCGTCTGATTAACGCGGCCACTTTCAACTCCATCCCTTGTTTCCGCAGCACAGTTGTGTCGCACACTGTCTCCTGTGCTATGCCTGCGCCTAATGAATTCACTCGCCTGCTCGGGGAATTTCCGGAGCTAACCAAGTCTACTTTCTCCTCATCCACCGCCAAACACGACGTGGAACACCACATCGCAACGACCGGCTCTCCGGTTTACGCACGAGCTCGGCACCTGGAACCCACCAAACTCGCGGCCGCTAAGGCAGAATTCGCCGCAATGGAGCGGTTGGGGATTATTCGGCGGTCGAATAGTCCCTGGTCCTCGCCACTCCATATCGTCCCGAAACCCGGTGGCGGATGGCGGCCATGCGGTGACTACCGACGCCTTAATGATGTTACAACTCCCGATCGGTACCCAATACCGCATATACAGGATTTCTCCGCGCATTTGGCAGGAAAGTCAATATTCTCGAAGGTCGACCTCGTACGGGGATACCATCAAGTGCCTGTACACCCCCAAGACATCGAAAAGACGGCGGTCATTACTCCTTTTGTCCTCTTCGAGTTCCTACGGATGCCGTTTGGGCTTAAGAATGCGGCGCAGGCGTTTCAGCGTCTGATGGATTCGGTGCTGCGGGACCTTCCCTTTTTATTCGTCTACCTTGACGATATTCTGATCGCCAGCTCCACCAAAGAGGAACACATCTGCCAGTTGTGCACCCTCTTTCGCCGCCTCCATCAACATGGTTTGATAATCAACCTAGCCAAATGTCAGTTCGGCCTACCACATATCGACTTCTTGGGCCACCGCATCACTTCGGAGGGTGCAATGCCGTTTCAGTCGAAGGTAGAGGTGATTACAGCGTTCCCACAGCCGCAGTCCATCAAGGCCCTCCAGGAGTTCCTGGGTATGGTAAATTTTTACCACCGTTTCGTTCCCAGGGCTGCTCAACTTATGCAACCACTCTACGAGGCTCTCAGGGGAAAGCCGGGTAAAGGGCCCGTGGTTTGGACGCCCGAGATGGACTGCGCCTTCAGCGACACGAAGACCACTCTTGCAAGCGCAACTATGTTGGCACACCCACTGCCGGGTGTCACTATCGCTCTCACGACCGACGCTTCGGACTACGCCATAGGCGCCGTGCAAGAACAGTGGGTCGGCAGCACGTGGCAGCCACTGGCGTTTTTTAGTCGCCAACTACGACGTAATGAGCGCAAATACAGCACGTTTGACAAGGAGTTGTTGGCGCTGTTTCTGGCTATCCGCCATTTTTGATTTTTATTAGAGGGACGCCACTTCGCCGCGTTCGTGGATCACAAGCCACTGACGTTTGCTATGGCCAAGACCGCCGAACCATGGTCAGCTCGACAGCAGTGACAACTTACCTTTATTTTGGAGTTTACTACCGACATCCAGCACGTGGCCGGAAAGGACAACGTGGTGGCTGATTGTCTTTCGCGTGCGACCGTCCAAGCCGTTCAGCTGGGGATCGACTATTCCCAACTGGCTGCCGACCAAGCCACCGATCCGGAAACACAGGCGTTCCATTCCGACTCCTCCTGCCTCCAGCCAGCAGATGTGCAGTTCCACTCAGCAGGCTCCTCCGTGCTCTGCGACATCTCCTTGGGGGATCCCCGCCCAATCGTTCTGACCTCCTGGCGTTGCAAAGTTTTCGATGCCATACACGGACTTTTGCATCCTGGCGTGAAGGCATCGCAAAGATTACTGGCATCTAAATTCATCTGGAGAGGGATGCGTAAAGATGTTCGCGTCTGGGCTAACACCTGCATTGTGTGTCAAAAATCTAAGGTTCAATGACACGTAAAAGCCCCCTTGGCCACTTTCGAAGTGCCAGAACGCCGTTTTGACCATGTCCACGTAGACCTCGTTGGGCCGCTTCCGCCGCCACAAGGGTTCACACACCTCCTGACCATGGTCGACCGCACTACAAGGTGGCCAGAGGCAGTTCCTTTGGCGTCTACTACCTCCGCTGATGTCACCAGGGCTTTTATCTCCTCGTGGGTCGCATGTTTCGGTGTCCCATCAGATATTTCGTCCGACCGCAGTCCACAGTTTTCGTATGAACTTTGGAACGCTGTAGCCTCAGGTTTGGGCACCAAGCTCCATCGCACCACGGCCTACCACCCGCAGGCGAACAGGTTGTGTGAGCATTTCCATCGGTCGCTAAAGGCGTCGCTAAGGGCCACCCTTCAGGGCACTGCATGGGTAGATCGACTCCCGTGGGTTCTGCTTGGTTTGCGCACGGTGCCTAAAGAAGACCTGCAGTCATCTTCGCGGAACTGGTGTATGGCCAGCCACTCCAGGTGCCGGGCGAATTCTTGCCATCGCCAACTAAGCCATGGTCCGCGGCTGATCAACTCAGCACCCACCGAGAAACGGCCGACTCCTTTAAGCCGATTCCGACGTCACACCACGGCCTTCCTTCCTCTCATATTCCAATGGAGTTAAGGCAGGCCGAGTTTGTCTTTGTTCGCCATGATGCCCATCGCGGTACACTCCAGCCTCCTTATACGGGCCCCTTCCAGGTGCAGGAGGCAGGTGACAAGAGTTTTTTGGTCGACATCGGGGGCAAACCCGACTACATTTCGATTGACCGCCTCAAGCCCGCACACCTGGACCTCGACCGGCCGGTCGAAACTGCACAGCCACCACGCCATGGTCAACCGCCCGCTGCTACTATGTCCGAACGGATCGTTCCACCTGTCAGCCCATCTACCGCTCAACAAATTCCTCTCTGGGAATATAGGAGCCGTTCGAACAGACTTGTCCGACCTCCTCTTTGATTGACTTTCACTGTTAAAGACAATTCTGGGGGGGCGCATGTGGCACAGCCACCAAGGGACTCTTATATTGATGTACATAATTATCTGTAAGAGAATGAATATGTACCTGTATTCGTTTTACTACATGTAAATAGCGCGGTCCCTAGAGGGTTAAGACCAAACGCGATGATGTCACCACGTGGGTCACGTGACGTTCCCAACGGCGGGAAACGTGATGATGTCATGACGCCAGAGGGAGGAGCTCTCTCTCTCAGTCCTTGTGGAGCCAGCATTGAGCATAGACCTGTTTGTTAGTTCTCCTGCGTTTGATTGTTACTTCTGCAAAACAGTATTAAACTTCGTTTGGTTAACAGACTGACTCGATCTCAGTCTTTTGATTAGGAATCTGACAATTCCTACAAAGTTGCTTTTCACCTTCTACATGGGCTGTTACTCTGATGATTTATGGGTTGAAACTCAATCTTGGTCTTAATGCATCAGTTAAGCTGTGATGTCATGATGTCACTCAGTGGGACATTTCAAATGAATAGAGGAGAGAACATAATTTGACTGACATTTTAGGTTGCAGCATCTTGAACCTGTCGGCAGTGGATTTTAATGAGGCATCCATTGCCTTTCATAATTTTACACTTATCCTAATGATTTATTTTAATGCATTCAAAATGAGAGTCTGGCTGACAATGTCAGCTATCGCTGTTTCTGTTCATATTTTATCGTGCCAACTTTTATTAGTTGGAAATTTCAGCTTCCTGGGGAAACGAAATCCTGGAGTTTTGTAAATAAATCAAAAATATTGCACATTGCTCCAGAACCCTGTGAATGTGGTCAGTCTCCCTGGTAACTGTTACATAGCGACATAGCTGGAACTTATTAGCAAATGTTATAGCATTATTATTACTGACCCCCTGCCATAGAGTGCATTTTATCAATTTAACCCCTTTCACCCCTTGTAGAAGACACCATAAACTGACATTGAACCAGAAACACTGTGGAAAGACGTGAAGTTAGGTTCTAAATATAGCACATAACTTACATCCTTTTGATTTATTTCATTGCAACATGGCTAATAATTTTGTAGGGGGGCCTCTTTTAACTGGTTTAAGGTAATTTACCTGGTCTTGCAGCCTTTGCCTGCACTCTGACCAATTCTAGGGCTAGATTTTCAGTATAGACAGTTTTGGGGCGCTAACCTTAGCGCCCGCCCGAAGTTAGCGCCCACCCCAAAGTAGCGCCCCGTTGCCGGAAATTCAGTGGCTTCGCCCTAAGAGGTTGGTGGAGCGCTAAAAGAGGCGTTCCACTACTATCTTTAGGCACTAAGCCGGCGGTGCAGAGCGCAACACCCGAGCTCGGGCGCAGCGCACGGCAGACACTCTGGTGCCAGTGAGCTCTTAAAGGGGAAGGGTGCATGTGTTTTTGTCAAAGGCAGAGTCTGGGGGGGAAGAGAGGAGGAGGAGGAGGTGGTGGTGGTGGTGGTGGTGGTGGTGGCCGGAAACATAAATACACCGTTCACAACAACACACTGGATCCTTCCACACAACACATGCAGACTGCCTTTTATAGTGCAGGAGGAATGCCCTTTAATTTGCGCTCCCCAGGGTGTGTTGCGTTCCATTTTACAAACGCTCTGGACGCCAGCCGCACAATGGGGCAGCCCGACTGAAGTTTGTATTCAGGGCGGCCAAAGGGCGTTGCACGAGGATGTGACGTCATTTTCTGCGCGCGCATCCGGGCGGCCGCTAAACTTTGCGCCGGCGCTAACGGGCAACTTAATTTGGGGCGGGGCGCAAACTGCGCTGCGCCCGGGCGCTACACGCATTGCGCCCGAAAATCACTTCTCTTAAGGCGCTAAGTGCTGGCGCAAGCAACTGAAAATCTAGCCCCTAATCTTTTACCTGGTTTACGGTAATTCACCTGGTCAGGCAGCCTGCTGCTACACTGTAAATCAATTTCCAATAAACCAATTTTCAAACAACGGTTTCGAATCGCTACCCCACCTTCCAGTTCTGACTGAAGGACTTATAATTAATGATATTAAAATGGACACGTGGTTTGGATGAGAGAAAAAAATCAAGTTTTATTAACTAAATGAACTACAATCAAATTATAAACTATACCACACGAACACAGTAATTACAGTAAAATTGCTTAAATGGGGGAATGCAGATGGTAAAAATGAGGGATTAAATGGCTACAATGTTAATTAAACAATCTTAGCAATATCCCCTTAATTCACCATCCCCTAACTCCTCACCCGGTTGCTTTGCTGAGGAGTCAGAAACTCTGCTCACATGTGGTCCAGCGAAGTGAGAGAGAGAGAGAGAGAGAGAAGCTCACCTGTGGTCACAGGAAGTAAAAACAGAGTGATAGCTTCTCAGGAGCTATCTTATATACCTGGTGAGCCCCCTGCTGTTTGCCTGTCTGGAAAATTCACGCCCAAAAAGTTCCAATACACAAAAGAAATGCTGTGATTGGCTAATTCAAAGTGGTTGGAATGGGTTAATGTGTCTGCACTGTGGGGCTGAAATGTTCCCGCCCACATCCGGAGCTCACCTGGGCTAAAACAAAAGGGAATCCAACTGCCGTATTGTCCAATACTGGGTGATTCAAAAACCCATTCATTGCTTAAACTGTTACACATCAAAATCTGTTCCATGGTTTCAGTCTATCATTGTCTGTGAGTGCTTTGAATGGCTGTGTAAACAGAAGCAGTTTTGAATCGGTTGTCCTGCAGTTATTCTCAAGTGGGCTAATCTCTTAATGAAATAAGCAACTTCAAGTGCTTCTGAAGGGAAGCTCCCTTTGATTGGCAGGTCTTTGACTGCCACTGTATCCTCCCACTTTTTCACAGACAACTCGAGCTGCTTTTTTTCAAGCCCCATTCTTCTTGGCCAATGCTTTCTGTGGCCATTTTAAAACCTTTTGTGATTGCCCAAACTCCAGGGAACAATTTTATTCATAAAAGTACTGTCTTAAGGTGTGTGAATATTTTCCACAGATCTCTTCGACTCCCGTGTTGTCCACATTCTTTCCATCTCAGTGCAGTCTTTTGCAGTTCTAGGCACATTTTAAAACATTGTAGACAAGTCACATCACCCAATTCTTCGTCCACGATGTGGACCAATATTTTCAATCTTCAGGGAAATAGGGGATTTTGCGAAACCCCTACATTCCGCCCTTTTGATACTCCCAACTTGCTTGTAGTATCAACTCGAAGGAGTGAGCAAAATTTTCAGACCCCCTCACAAACAACCATCTTCTGTATTTACCTAATAGCTATCTGCCACTGATCCCCCGACCCGTCTATTTCCCCTAAAATTCGGAAAAAAAACATAGTACGGTAGGCATCTTACAGATACATCAGTTTACAATAAGGGGTCTCATACCCCTACACGCTTGTAAAATTACAATGCAATCAAAATTTACAAACGCTTGTTACATTATAGCTTATTACAAAATGTTGTAATCTTAGTTACACAATGTAATCAAAATGATCCCAAGCACGGAGAGGGTCCTACGCCTCTGCTCCACTTGGCGCTGTAACACAAAATACAAAAGAAAAAAAATCTTAAACAACATGTGTAGTGTCCGTGTGTTGATAAAGACACTGAAGACAGGAGTTGGTTCATAGGTATTTACTAAGCAAAGTCTGGGGGGGGGGGGTTCTAACGGATATACACAATACACAGGCTTATATAGCCCGAGTGGCAATCACCGGCACCACAGCACACCTGGGGCTCTTAAAGGCACATACACTACAATTCCTCCCCTTTTAGCTAACCAGTACATCATATTTTAAGTAATTATTAATTTACATGTTATAAGCAAAATAATATACATTGCTATAGTTAATTAATTATAAGTCAGTCTCTCAGGAGGCTTCCTGACTCGGTCCGGATAACGCCTCGGGGGTGTAGTAGTTTCTGGTGGTGTAGTAGGTTCTTCTGGCAAGGCTGATTCGGCTTGAATGCCAGTGTCGGGTTCATCGGGTTCCAGTATCACCGGATTGGAGGTAGATAAGGGTATCTCTACTTCATCGTTAGATGTATAGAGTTGTGGTGTAGGTTGTCCCTTTTCGGATGACTTTATGATTTGATCAGCATGGCGCCTTATTATGCTTTCTCCGATGTCCACGGTATACATCAGTGGTCCTAGTCGTGTGCAGATAGTTCCAGGCTGCCATTTCTCGGTACGGTAGTCCCGAGCCAAAACTTGTTGACCTATCTGGAAGGTTCTAGTTGGCCTTTCATTCATGCCTTGAAACTGCCGGTTCTCCACGTCCCTTCTGATGTTGGGCTTGACCAAATCCAGCCGGCATCTTAGGTTTCTATTGAAGAACATCATGGCGGGAGTTTGGTTGGTAACCATATGTGTTGCATTCCTCTATGCGAATAAGAAGTTATCCACCTTGTGCTGAAGTTTTATGTCTTCATTACCCATGGCCTTTATGGCCTTCTTGAAGGTCTGGACAAACCTTTCCGCCAATCCATTGGTGGCGGGATGGTATGGGGCGGACGTGTAGTGCTTAACCCCATTGTTTTTTAAGAACTTTCTGAATTCTTCGGACACAAATTGCGGTCCATTATCAGAACAGATCTGTTCCAGCAGCCCATTCCTGGCAAATATGGTCCTTAATACTGTAATGGTTTTTTCCGTGGTGGTGGAGGACATCTTTATTACCTCCGGCCACTTGGAGTGTGCATCAACTGCGATTAAGAACATTGAGTCCATAAATGGACCAGCAAAGTCAATGTGTACCCTTTGCCAGGGAGATGAGGGCTACTCCAATGGATGTAGAGGGGCTTGTGGTGGAGCATTTTGGACCTTCTGGCATCCTAGGCAGCTCTTGGTCATTTCTTCGATGTCTCCATCGATACCTGGCCACCATACAAATGCCCTGGCTAGGTTCTTCATTTTCACTCCACCCAGATGCCCCTCGTGAAGCTCCTTTAGCACTTTATCCTGGAGTTTGGGTGGAATCACCACTCTGGATCCACACATCAAGGTTCCTCGGCACACTGACAGCTGTTCTCTTCTTTGCGAGAATGCTGGCAACAGTGGTTCGCCATGTGCTGGCCATCCCTTCACTGTTAAATCGTAGACCCGTGAAAGAGTCGGGTCATTTCTCGTTTCCCTTTCAATGGCAGAATTTGTTACTGGTAGACATTCCACTATGGTAGAGTGGAACATCTCCATTGGGTCTACTGTAGGTGCCTCTTCTACCGTTGGCAACGGTAGGCGCGATAAACCGTCAGCATTCCCATGCTGTTTTGACCCTTTGCATTCTATGTTGTATTGGTGTGCCCCTAGAAAAAGGGACCACCTCTGTAGCCTTTGCGCTGTCATTATGGGTGTGGTGTATGTAACCTGTTCCACCTTAAGAGAACTTAAGCCTGGTCCACCTTAAGAAAGGTACTACTTTCTTTGGCTGCTGTATACGTAATACCGGTGGTGACCACACCGGTATATAAGCACAGTGTAATAATATTGTATTCAGTATAGTCCTGACCTCCAACCAGTAAAGACCTGTTGAATTTACTCTTGTGGTCTGTGTAGTAATTCTCACTATAACACACAGACTTAACAATGGGAACACCCTTTTTAGGGTTGAATATGGAGATGAGGGGTTGATGGTCAGTCAACAAGGTAAATTTTTGTCCGTGTAGGTAATGGTTGAATTTCTTTACTCCCCATACCAGGCTGAGTGCTTCCCTGTCGATTTGGGCATAGTTACGCTCAGCTGAGTTCAATGAGCGTGACGCAAAAGCTATTGGCCGTTCCGAGCCATCAGGGAATTTATGCGATAATACTGCTCCTATGCCATAAGGGGATGCATCGCACGCCAGTCTGATTGGCAGTGATGGGTTGTAATGAGCCAAAACTTCTTTGGATGTGATTAAGTCTTTGCATTTATGGAAGGCACTTTTGCAGTCTTCGTTCCATTTCCAAATTACTCCTGTTTGTAGCAGTTCATTAAGAGGGTGTAGAAGAGTTGATAAGTTCGGTAAAAATTTATGATAGTAATTTATTAATCCCAGGAACGACCTTAATTGTGAAACATTTTCAGGTGCTGGGGCTTTTATGACCGCCTTAATTTTTTCAGGTGACTTATGCAACCCTTCCTTATTTATTATGTGGCCACAGTATGATATTTGATTTCGGAAAAATTCGCACTTGGGGCGATTTGCTCGTAGGCCCCGTTCTCTCAGCCTAGTGAGCACCTGCTCTAAATTGGCAAGGTGCTCGTTGTCGTTTTCTCCTGTTACAAGGATGTCATCTAGGTAGCATTGAGTCCCCGGAATCCCTTGGAGGACTTGCTCCATAGCTCTTTGCCAGATAGCTGGAGCGGATGCTACTCCGAAAACCAGTCGATTGTACTGGTACAGACCTTTGTGTGTATTTATCGTGAGATATTTTTAGAGGCCTCTTCAACCTCCATCTGTAGATATGCCTGTGCCAAGTCAATTTTGGTGAAACATTTCCCTCTGGATAGTGAGGCGAAAATATCTTCTATCCTCGGAAGAGGATACTGTACCGTGTGAAGGACCGGGTTTACAGTCACCTTGAAGTCTCCACAGATGCGAATTTTTCTCTGTTCTTCAGATTTATCATTCTTCAATGCTTTCTTCATGACTGGGACGATGGGTGTTGCCCACTCGCTCCAATCTATTTTAGATAATACGCCTGCCTTTTCCAAATTCTCCAGCTCTGCCTCGACTGCTGGACGAATTGCGTATGGCACCGGTCTTGCCTTAAAAAACTTGGGAATTGCTGCATCTTCCACTTTTATTGAGGCGGTGATGCCTTTCAAGGTTCCTAGTTTCTCTTGAAACACTTCTTTGGCATTGGCCAAGATGTCTTTTAATCGTTCAGGTATGACGTCATCATCATTTTTTTTCCTTACTGGTCACCGTCAGTGCCTGAATGGAGTGCCAGTCTAAACGTATTTTTCTGATCCATTCACGACCCAACAGCAGTGGACCACCATCTTGTAGAACGTATAAATACAACTTCTGTATTTCCTTGCCGTTGTATACAACAGGCACCCTTATTTTTCCTTTGGGGTGTACTTTCTGCCCCGTATATGTTTTCAAGATAATGGATGTGTCTTTTAAAGGTATATGCGGAAATAGCCGCTCGTAATCCCGTCGATTTATGACGGTCAGAGCTGATCCTGTATCTAGCTCCATTTTAACTGGGGACCCTGCTATTGTGAGGGTAACCCAAATGGTCTGGTAATCTTCTTTGGCAATTACATTATGTAATTTGAGAGAGCTTAGTCTCTTGTTCCCGGAGTCGCTATCGCTCTTCTGGTCTTCGGAGCTACTGTCCGTCATCATTTGTACCTTTCTGTGCTTTTCCTTATTGATTCTTTTCCTGTTAGTGGATTTTTTGTTTTCAGATCGGCACACACGTGTAATGTGTCCCATCTTTCCGCATCGCCTGCATGCTTTTTCCTTGAACCAGCAGTCCCTCTGGTCATGGGTGGATCTGCCGCAGCAATAACATCTCTCGAAACCCCGTGTCATTTCATGGGTGCCGAAGTCCTGTGGCCTTTGCTGTATCTGTGCAGCTCCTATTGCACTGAAAGCCTTGTCCAGTGTTAAATTTTTCTCAGAAGATAGCTTTTTTTGTGTTTCTACACTTAGGGGATCGCAGACGAATTTGTCTCGCAGAGAATCTGCCAGTCCTGCCTCGAATTGGCAGTGTAGGGTATCAACAATCTCCTTAAAATTCTTGTCCATCGGTTCGGCTGGAGTGATTAAGTTTTGTAACAGCTTGTATGTCTTTGCGCCCATTAGATCCAGAAGTACTGAAGCTTTTTTTTCATCTTCTATTCCATTTGCGGTGCAATATACCTCCACTCTTTCCACATATGTTGTCCAATCCTCTATCTCGTTATCAAAAACATCAACATTGCCAAAATTAGACATCTTAGAAAAGATATGGCGCTTCCCGCGCTTTTCTTTCTTTTCTGTAGAAAAGATATGGTGCTTCCCGCGCTTTCCCGCCGCTGCTGCCGATGACAACGCTGTTTACTGTGGTTTCCGTTTGTTTTATTTTTTAATTTATTGTTGGAGACTCGTTCCCGCCGGAGTGTCTCTCCAGGTCTGAACGCTGACCTGCTTGCCGTGCCGGCTGTCTCCCGAGTGCTCCCTCCCAGTCCGTTATTGCTTGCCTCCGATTTCGCTGCCTGTCTCAGCTGTAGAGCCAGCCGCTGGAGCCCCAGCCTGACGCCCAGGAAGGATTAGCGCAGTACCTGCCACCAGCTTGGCCAGCTGGTGAAACCACAGCTTCTCTCACTTCCTTGAGTCTTCAGGACGCCCGAGGAATCGATGTCCTTGAGGTGCTGCCGAATTGCAGGTAAGCCCGTTTCCACTTCGTCGCCACTGTAGTGTCCGTTTGTTGATAAAGACACTGAAGACAGGAGTTGGTTCATAGGTATTTACTAAGCAAAGTCTGGGGGGGGTTCTAACGGATATACACAATACACAGGCTTATATAGCCCGAGTGGTAATCACCGGCACCACAGCACACCTGGGGCTCTTAAAGGCACATACACTACAACATGCTTAAACAAACCCCGACCATCACGTGCCAATGATGGGTCGCGAAATTCGAGTGGGTAATTGCTCCTCCCACCCGGGCAGTAAATGTACCTTCCACCCCCCTTTGATCATCTTAAACTTTAAAACAGACAGAATGGATTTACAGATCAGCCTGCTCTGCCAGCCCCAAACCTTTCCCTTGTCCCTTTGTGGAGGCGGGGTACCCCTCATGTTTAAAATTACCTTGGCACAGACCGAGACTGGGGAGTATGGGATCGTGACTCCCAGTCCCTCCCCCTCCCGTCTTCCCTCAACTGGCTGCAGAAAATGATGGGTGTCTGTGTGGCGGCTCTCACTGGCCCCACACTGAAACTTGGATCCCAGATCCGGCCACCCACTCCTCCTTCCCAGCCACACTTACCCTCTTTGCCCGTGGGCCCCCGGGTGAGTTCCTCCCTCCCCCGACCGCACCCACGCGACTCTCGGGCCTCCCCCTCCCTTTACAATCTTTCCCGGGCCATCACCACCCACCCCCGGGGAACATGTCCCTTTGTGGCAAGGCGCCCGCGCTTCCCCACCATGACTCCTCAACAGCGAGGTCTCCCGCAAGTGAACTTCGGTCAGGATAGTGCTGGGTTGGGGGCCGTGCACCACCCAGCTGGGGCCATCTCTTCCGCGTAGGAGGAGTAGGCAAGTTCCTCCGGACCCTGTCCAGTTTCTCCCGAAGGTCGCGGCGGGGATTCCCTCTGGATTCACCCGGAGGCGAGGTGATCCCCAACATTCTGTATCTATATTTTCATTCGATGCCCAGCTCGGGCTGGGCAAACAGGGCTGCTTCATCTTCCACTCTCCTGCAAAACTTAAAAGGACATGCAGCCAGGTCTCACTGACCTGCTGCCTTAGGTGGAGACATGGTCGGGTCCCTCGACCTCGGACCAAAATACAAACATTTGGCACACTTATAAACTTAAACTTTAACTTAAAACATTTGAAACATTCTAAACTTAAAATACAAACCTTAAAAGCACGCTATATACACATATAGCTATAATACAAATGCCGCCCGTCTCCGGACGGCCAGGCTAATCTCTGGCACTGTCGCAGATTACTGCTGGCTGCAGCAAAGCTGGACTGCCTCCTGTCTCTGGTCCCCCGCAGCTTATGGCTGTTGAGTGGGGACCCCTGCCCTTTGGCTTCTCCCCGGTTTGGGAGATTGCTCTTTGTGGCAGGTACCCTGGTGACCACCTTTTCTTGGGCTTGCGGGCCCGCTGAGACCTTCTGAGGGGCGTCTCTGTGGGGGAAACTTTGGCTGGCGGACCTGAGCCAGGGTCGCAGCCCTAGCTGGCTGGGAGCCTTCTCCCCCATGTCCAAAACCCATTACCAGCTCCCCTGCAAGAGGAATTGCTCTCCCTGCCTCCCTAGGGTCCCACATCAGGGGGGGAACCACTCTGGAAGCGGGCTGGGAAGCTGGTCCCTTTAAACAGGCGACTGCGCCTGCGCAAATCTCCTCCCCTGAGTCCCGCGGCAGAGGCTGTGAAATCTCTGTCGTTAAACAAGCAGGTGCGCCTGTGTGAAAAAGCTGAGGAAGAGCCGCTGTGGTCCCGCCGGCAACTGCGCCTGCGCAAACCTCCTTTCCTGAGTTCTCCGGCAGAGGCTGTGAAGCCTCTGGCTTCAAGCAGGCGGCCGCGCCTGCGCAAACCGCCTCCTCTTTGTCCCACGGCAGAGGCTGTGAAGCCTCTGGCTTCAAACAGGCGATCGCGCCTGCGCGGGATAACTTAGAAAGAGCCGCTGGGGTCCCGCCGGCAACTGCGCTTGCGTTCGGTTACTTTAAAAAGGGTTGGGAGAACCGCTGGGTCTTCCAAGCAGGCCTGTGCGCCTGCACGTAAAAACTGAGCAGCAGGGATCTTTAAATGGCCGACTGTGCCTGTGCGCTCGGCCTCACTGTGAGCAAGAGCCGCTGGGGGTTCCAGGTTCGCGCTGTGCCTGCGCGAACCCGGTGTTGAGAAACCTCTCCTCTCGGGCGCGCGGCTGCGCCTGCGCGAACCTCCTTTTGGCAAAACTCTCCCCTCAGGCGCGCGACTGCGCCTGTGCGGGAAAACTGAGGCAGGTCCGCTGGGGGTACGGGCTGGGGAACCGCGCCTGCGCGAGCAGTTTCAGTGGATGGAGTGGCAGCAGCCTGTAGATTTCTGATCCCAGGCTGCTGTTTCTCTGTTCCTAAGCCACCCAACCATTTCGAATTTAAACTTTGGGCAAAACTAGGGTCCCACTAGGGTAGGGAAGTGTCCCAATTTATGGGCTGGACAACTCTTTTCCCTGGGAACAAGCCACAGTGCCTGTCTTTACAGGCTGTGAACTTGAACTTGTCTGGTGGGCAAACTCATGTCCTCTTACCTGGGTGGCTTTAAATGGGGAATTTTGGACTTGGACCTGCCTTTGGTCTGGGGCCAAAACTATCCCCTTTGTGCCTCCCTTGTCCCGGATTTCTGCTACTGGACCTGCTCTACAGGGGTCCCAGAACTCTCCTTCCCTGTTCCCTGGCTTAAACAGCTTACTCTGCCCAGGAATGACTCCTCCCCCCACACAAGCCATAGCATTTGCCTGTGAACTTGTACCTACTGTGGGCTGAGGATTCCTATTCTCAGCCTCACTCCCAGCTGCCTGGTTGGGGTTGACTTTAAACCCCTTTCTTTCCAGTCCTTGTGGGGAGGCAGAGGTGGGCGAGGGGGCTGCAGCACCACTGATGGCGGCTCCCTTTCCCTGATTAGCCCTCATGAGAGATTTTAACTTCTCCAGGACAGACTCGATTGTGTCTGTCTCTGCCTTCTGAGTTGGGGCTGTGGGGTTCCTGGCTGTATCATCTCTCCCAGGCCTTTTACAATCCCTGCGCCAGTGGCCCTCCTCCCCGCACTTGTAACAAGTGACCTTGTTCTGGGAGGGATAGCTCCCCTCCTGGTGCCACTCTTTCTGATATGGAGCCCCCAGGTTTAACCTCGTGGACTTTACCCTTTTGCTGGGGGCTCTCACTATTCCTCCTGTTCCTAAATGCTACCATGAGCTGCCGGATTACAGTCTCTTCGGTTGCTAGGGGGTCTCGGGAGTCAAACCAGGTATCAGCTTTTACCTTTATTTGGGGCAGGCAATTGGACACCAGGCAACGAAGCCATTGGGTCTGCTGCCGCTGGTTCAGTCATGTCCTATCTTGTCCCCCTGCACAGGCACGATTGTAGACTGGCCACAGCCTGTCTGCAAATGCCTGTGGGGTCTCCCCTTCCTTCTGCAGGGTTCTCCCAACGCGATCAAACGGATTGCCGTCGTTCGCACCCATGGCTTCCAGTATTTCCTCCTTCAGGTCCTCAAAACCCTTCTCTCCTCTCTTGGCCTCATCTGAAAGGGTCTGATAGAGCTTGCTATCCACAGAGAAAAGCAACATTCTGGCTTTCTCTTCATCATCACAGCCGTTAACACCGGCTGCCTGGTCTACTTGTTGGAAGTGCAGTGAGGGGGTCTCCCTTTTCAGAGAGCATGGGAATATGTTTCACCATACCCCTGAGCTGTGGGGTATCATAAGGGACCAGATAGGTATTCTGAACAGCCCCTGGGTCATTATTGTTCATGGGCTGACCGTACCTTCGTTGTCTGAGGGGGTATACTGGTCCTGGTCCCTGCCTGCCTAGCGGGACCTGCTGGCATTCTCCTACCACCCCATTGTCCACCCTGTCTTGCTGCCAGAGCCCCTGGAGACTTGGGGCCATGGGCTGCAGTCTTGGGATCTCTAATTCCCTATCCAGCCCCGTTCTGGGTGCTGCCTGTGGGATGTTTTCACTTGGGCTGCCAGTAAAATCCGGCTGACCTGCCTTCGGGCTGATCGTGCAAATCATCCCCCTTGCTTTTAAAGCCATGTTAAGGCTTTCTTTCTCTGCCCTACAGGGGCCATGATCTGCTTCACTAAACCTTTGGGCGCAGGCCAGCTTATAGGCTGCCTTTACTTCCCTAAACCTTTCCTCCTGCTCTTTTACTTCTGAGATGAGGCGGGCATTCTCTTCCCGCAGTCTCATCTCGCTATCTCTGGCCTCAGTGACTTCCTGCACCAGGCGCTCTATAAATGCCTGGCATTTTTCAAACTGGGACTCCCAATTCTTGGCCTCCTTAACCTCCTCCTGCTCCCTCATCACATCCTTCCTAAACCAACCACCTATACCCCGATAGGTCAGCCTACACACTGCCGCTAAAATTCGCAGGGCTACCCACATACTGAAAACGAGAGAAACAAGAGCTGGTACTTTCTCCAGGTCCAAACCACTCTTCAAATCAAGAACTGCCTCCAGTCTTGCTGTGGTCGCCATTTTGTAGGGGGGCCTCTTTTAACTGGTTTAAGGTAATTTACCTGGTCTTGCAGCCTTTGCCTGTACTCTGACCAATTCCAATCTTTTACCTGGTTTACGGTAATTCACCTGGTCAGGTAGCCTGCTGCTACACTGTAAACCAATTTCCAATAAACCAATTTTCAAACAGCGGTTTTGAATCGCTACCCCACCTTCCAGTTCTCACTGAAGGACTTATAATTAATTAATGATATTAAAACGGACACGTGGTTTGGATGAGAGAAAAAAAATCAAGTTTTATTAACTAAATGAACTACCATCAAATTATAAACTATACCACACGAACACAGTAATGACAGTAAAATTGCTTAAATGGGGGAATGCAGACGGTAAAAATGAGGGATTAAATGGCTACAATGTTAATTAAACAATCTTAGCAATATCCCCTTAATTCACCATCCCCTAACTCCTCACCCGGTTGCTTTGCTGAGGAGTCAGAAACTCTGCTCACATGTGGTCCAGTGAAGTAAGAGAGAGAGAGAGAGAGAGAGAGAGAAGCTCACCTGTGGTCCCAGGAAATAAAAACAGAGCGATAGCTTCTCAGGAGCTATCTTATATACCTGGTGAGCCCCCTGCTGTTTGCCTGTCTGGAAAATGCGCCCAAAAAGTTCCAATACACAAAAGAAATGCTGTGATTGGCTAATTCAAAGTGGTTGGAATGGGTTAATGTGTCTGCACTGTAGGGCCAAAATGTTCCCGCCCACATCCGGAGCTCACCTGGGCTAAAACAAAAGGGAATCCAACTGCCGTATTGTCCAATAATGGGTGATTCAAAAACCCATTCATTGCTTAAACTGTTACATATCAAAATCCGTTCCATGGTTTCAGTCTATCATTGTCTGTGAGTGCTTTGAATGGCTGTGTAAACAGAAGCAGTTTCGAATCGATTGTCCTGCGGTTATTCTCAAGTGGGCTAATCTCTTAAGTAAATAAGCAACTTCAAGTGCTTCTGAAGGGAAGCTCCCTTTGATTGGCAGATCTTTGACTGCCACTGTATCCTCCCACTTTTTCACACAGACAACTCGAGTTGCTTTTTTTCAAGCCCCATTCTTCTTGGCCAATGCTTTCTGTGGCCATTTTAAAACCTTTTGTGATTGCCCAAACTCCAGGGAACAATTTTATTCATAAAAGTACTGTCCTAAGGTGTGTGAATATTTTCCACAGATCTCTTCGACTCCCGTGTTGTCCACGTTCTTTCCATCTCAGAGCAGTCTTTTGCAGTTCTAGGCACATTTTAAAACATTGTAGACAAGTCACATCACCCAATTCTTCGTCCACGATGTGGACCAATATTTTCAATCTTCAGGGAAATAGGGGATTTTGCAAAACCCCTACAATTTCTTTTGATTAAATCTCAAACCAGAATTATCCACTTTGACAGTGCAAACACTGGAGGCCTGCGTTGGTGTCACTGAAGTTCCTTTGAGTGCAGAAAGTGATGGAGGATGTCTTACTTCACAGGAGCAAACTCAAATTTCAAAAAACCTGCAATAAAAATGGAATTGCTTATTAAAGGTAATATGGAAGGGATTTGTCTCTAATTGATGGCTTCAGAGCTGTAATGTGCAAGAGAGTAGGCGGCATTAAAGATTTTCAGCGTTGAATCTTGTACAGGTCAGGCTTTTTCCCCTGCTTGAGCATTTTAAATTTATTACATGAACAAGATTTTTTAACCCATGCTCCATACTTTTGTATTTTTTAGACATTAAAGATTTTGGAATGAATTACTTCTACAGTTTAGTGATTTATAAACGGGCTTCTCCAATGGCACAGCTTCTAAAGATGGAACAGCTGATGGATTCTGATCAGGAAGATCCCAGGTTTGAGTCCCTGGCTGTGCTCAGTTAACTGAGCACCATTAGGTGAGCAGCATCAGTTTTGCAATAGGCCTCAACACTCAAGGAAGAGAAAAATAGGCCAGAGTTTCCACTCCAGATTTCTGTCCACCAACCCTCGCTAAAAGTACATGAATGCTGGGCGAGGGAAGAATTGGGCTTGGTTACGCAGCCCAGTGCAGTTGGATACCCTGTCTGGGATTTGTAGGTAAATAGTGGGCATGTGGGGAGGTAATGAAGACTGCCCAAAGCTCATGGGACCATAACCCAGCGAGGAGTCAATGCCTTCAGGAAAAGAGGAGAAAACTTTGCCAGAAAAAAATATTCTTTCTTTTTTAACACACTGCAAATAATTAAAAAACTGACCAATAAAATCCCACAATAGAATTTTTAATGTTGACCGATTGTACTCTTTGCATATCACAAAAATACTCTTGCAGATAACGGCAATATCTACAGAGCTGAAAAAGTGGCAATATATGAATTGGCGTCCAGTAGAGAAATTTAAGGGATTAAAGCTACTTCCTACACAGACGGGATTCACTGGGACCTTCTACTAGAGGAAACAATTATTTTTAGAAACTTGTTAACAATTGCAGAGGCAGGCAGAGATATGAAGCAGCAGTTCAGGAGATAGACAGCTGAAGAAAGAAAGATGGTTTGATGCAGACAATCCAAGAACATGTTTAAAAGCATTAGATACTACAAACTAATTGACAATGCTTGTCAGTGTGTTGCACCAAATGCCTGAAATAAGCACTGCTTGTAAAATATCACCAGTTTCAATTTATAATAAAAATTGAAAGGCAAATTTATTTTAATGCTTGGACAGATGACTTGCTTTATGGCAGACTTCATTAAAACTGGTGCATGGAGAGTGATATTCTTTAGAAGACTATACAACATAATGGAGCATACAACAGCATAATCAATGTTGGTACGTTTTAATAATGATATATTCCTTACAAGTCCTAAAGCAAAGCGAATAGGCCACCAGGTAGTTTAATTAGTTTATATTTGTCCGCAAGGACATTTTTCATCGTCACGAAGGCCCCATAGGTGAAGATTTGAGGTGCACTATCTCTGTCCAATTCGAAAGCAGTTGAGAAATGCCTAACTATGGCGTGGCCAATTGAATTCTAGTTAACAGTCTGTAGGGTCAGAGATGATCAGATGATTTTTTAGGAGCATCTGCTGTTCACTCTTCACGCCAGCGAGTTGGTAAGGAAATTCAAAGGGATCAGGAAAGACTGACCATATTGGGTAGAACAACTCAGAGTGAATTAGCAACATGATTTTGCCACGAAGTCTATTCACCAGTTTTGCTACTGCATCTGAACAACAAAGTTGTGAAGGAGCTATGATGCAGAGGACTGGTAACCATGGGAGTGGAATAGGGTGCAATATGCCTGACTCAAAATGCATAGTCGTGTAATCACTAGCTTGGTGTGCAGTTAGCGAGGCCAAATGGGAGCGTAATATTGAATAGCAGAATGCGAGAGTAGATGAACATTTACTCCAGAGGAACAGCTGGCTTGGTGATAAGGTTATTTTGGGTTTTGACTTTTTCAGCAGTTTTCAGTGATTTTTGTAAGTTAATTAAACAAGATGATTTAGAATTATACTGAGTTCACAAACTTTTTAAAATTAAGTTGCGGGATGTGGGCATCTACATCTCTAATTGAGAAGATGGTGGTGAGCCACCTTCTTAAACTGCTGCAGTCTGTGTGGTGAAGGTCTGTTTAGTAGCAGTTTGGTGCAATTGGACAATCTGGTAGTTTCATGATTACTGATACTAGCTTTTTAATTCCAGATTTATTTAATTAACTGATTTTAAATCTCGTGGTGGGATTTGAACTCGTGTTTCTGCATCATTCGTCCAGGCCTCTGGATTACTAGTCCCGTAACATAACCACAATGCTACTGTACCCTCACTTTGTGGTACTTGGTTGAAGTTGCTGTTTGCGGCAGTAGTCCACCATAAATTTCATATCATTAGTGAGTGTGGTTACCAGGGTGGAAAAGTTGCTAACTTAAGTAGCAAAGGCACTGTCATAGGCATAGATGAATTTCCACGATCTGGTCACAGGCAGGTTGTTTCTGTACAGATTAAGAAGGTACGGTGCTAGAATTGATCCCTGCAGGAAAGCATTGATTTTGTATCTCCACAAGCTGGTGTGGTCAGCCATGTGTAGAAACATCAATCCTGTAGCAGTAATTTAACCAAGCAAGTGGCCCAATATGGCAGGACTCTCGATGTATTTTCCAAACAGGCTGCTGTTCGATCAAGGAAGACAATAGTAAACTTAAGGTTTTCGAAAGATAATTTTCAATGCAGATTGTTAGGTTGAGTACTTGCTCACAAGTGCTGTAGCAATGGCAGAAGCCAGCTTAGTCTGGGTCAGCGCAGCATCCATGAATGTAGATATATGTTGTCAAACCAGTCGCTCGAGTATCTTATAGCAAACACTCAGGAGAGAGATTGGTCGGTAGCTCGCTACTAACTGTGGGTCCTTGCCTGGCTTAAGTAGGCCAATGTTCTTTGCTCGGCACCATACTGCTGGAATTCAGCCTTCAAGGACGACAGCAGTGAAGAAAAGTGATGGCCAATTACAAGCTTGTGGACCAAGGTTCTTCAAAAATTCATGGTATATATTGCTGTAGGTGGCTGCAGTACCAGCCTTCATATTATGCAGGACTGCCGAGTTCTGGTGGGGGTCCTTGTTTGGGACGTTCTGACAAAAGCGGTGGTAAGATTTTGTTGCAGGGGACTCTTGCCACTTTTAGTAAGTGACTGGCATCGGCATTGGTTGACAAAGATGACCAGGTCTGCGCTGGTGGACATTGAGCAGCACCCAGGTGATGAATGAGGCTCCAGCTTTTCCAACACAAGCGAGTAAAATCCATCTGTGAGGTTGACTCTTCCCAACGAGCAGCAGCAAATAATTCAAGCAAGTGGTTTGCAATGTCTGGGTCGTCAGAATCTTCGTACAGTTCCAATAGTGCAGGGCACTCTTTTTCTAGGCACTGTACTCACTCTCTCTTGCCTCAACATCCTTTTGAACCTTCAATCTTGTTTCCAAACAGATATTTTGTCAGAAGTTAATTGGCACCTACTTTTTTGGAGTCTGCTCCATAGATCCACCACTCTGCAGAGAGAAATATTCTTCAACCTGAATATGTAGGTAGGAGCCATGTGGGTTTGAGTCGGTGAAATCCAAAGCTGCTCCTCTAAACATCCATCACAGAATATTTCCCACGCTGATGTTGTGGTGGTTTATTTGGTTAAAGGGGAAATGAGCGGCCCATTGCCACCTAAGATTTAGATTGGAATGCCCTAACCCTTGATAAAATGATAACGGGATTCGGTAGGGAAGATACAGAAAAACTATTTCCAAAATCCAGAACAAGTGAGCATAATCTTAAAATTACAGCTAGGCCATTTAGGAATGAAATCAGGAAGTACTTTTTCACACAAAGGGTAGTGGAAATCTCTCAAAAGGCTGTGCAGTGTTGTGATTCATAGATTTGTTAGGTAAGGGTATCAAGGGATACGGAGCAAAGTTGGGTAAATGGAGTTGAGGTGCAGATCAGCCACAATTTAATAGAATGATGAAACAGGCTTGAGGGGATGAATAGTCATCTCTTATTCCTGTGTTTCAATGATTCAAGAACACTGCTATGTTAATTTTCACAAGTTATGATCAAAATGATGAATTTGTTTTTGTTTGCTCAACTGCTCCCTAGGACATCTTCACTGTGAAATTTAAGTTCCAGTCAATGTCTAGAGATCACAGAGGCTGCTGTGTGCGCTCGTCACAATGTTAGGTGGCACCCCATTGTTTTCAATCTGTCATGTAACATGTTAACTACACCAACTACTATTGCAAGACCTTTATAATCTGGAGACCATTCGTCACTTTTAATATATAATAAAGTTCAGAACAAATGGGGGGACAAACGTTGTTTATCTCAAGATAAGTTTGTTTTCAAAGTGCCTCAAATACAGTATTTCATAGTTTGGGTGGTACAAGATAAAAGGAGGATGCTGGAGATCAGTAGCTCCCAGACCGTATGTGCTGGCCTTGGCGCACTCAGCTGCGAACGAGGATAACTGCTTCAGCCTCATGTTGGTCAGCAGGGTGCTCGTTGCAGAGCTTTACCATCTGCAATAAGCCAACTGCAGGCAAACTGCAACGTATGGATAGCACATCCCTCCGTTGTTCTGCTTGTGACTCATTACACTGCAATATCAGCTAATGGCCCGGATTTTGCAGTGCCGATGACAGTGTGTGCACAGTGTAAGCCTTGTAAAAGGCCCCACAAGTTCCGGGTTCCTGCATGCGCTGCGCATACACGAAAACCCGAAACTTGCGACCTGTCAAGGTTCGCCTTGACAGATCTACCGCACCGACTCAAAAATCACTTTCGCTGGCACAGAGTTGGGCTATTTGCCCAACTACTGCCCAGCAAATGCCCACAAAACTCTTGCGCCTGGTAAAAGCAGGCGTGGGGACTGATTTCACCAGCGCAAGGGTTAATATAAATCTTAAATTAAAAATTGAAAAATAAAGAAACCACGCACAAACATTTAAAATTAGTTCATGTAAATTTTGGCCTGGATTAAAATTATGTTTCAAAAATTTCAATTTTTATTGTAAATACTTAATTGAAGGGACTTGTATTTAAATTGGAAAATGGGACCATTTATTTTTATCCCAGTTGTATAAATTATTTAATTATTTGTGGATTGGGTTCATGCTAATGGGGATTCCGCTCATAAATGGAATCCCCATAAGCTTATGAGGAATCCTCCTTTCTGATTGGAGGACCTGGTCCAGGTGATCCCAGGGACACTTCCAAACCGCCTGCGTCCCTGGGATCCCTGGGATCCCTGGGTCTTTGCGCAGGTGTACGTCTGCAGGCCTAGGACCCGAAGTCTCCGAAGCCCGGGAGCCAGTAGGTGCGGATTTTTTTTTCAGGTCGGAGGCGTACTCCAGAGGTACGCCTCCGACCGCAAATTCTGGCCCAATGGGTTGCTCTCAGATGAACCAGCATAGCCATCATTTTCATCTTTTTCACCGAATAGCGTGACACAACTGCTCAATGCCACTACACTGCTGCATTTAATGAAATACAAGATGCCAATGATTGCCATAAGTCTAACCTGAATGCCGTCCAGGGTGTCAGTAAATGACCACGTTTCTGTTACCATGGTTTGATGTGCGAACCGCTTGGAAAATATCAGTGTGCAAGGCTTTCTATTGTAAGTTGCGGCTTGAATTTGTGGCCTATCAAAGTTTGAGAATGCATGGGACGCAATGAAGGAGCTGTAAGGTTGTGTGAGGTTTGGCTTGGGCAGGTGGTACATATGGAATAAATTGAAAGGCGACATTTTGTGGCCTGTGCATAATGAATGTTACACACAATGCCGAGAGGGAGTCTTGCTTGATGGCATTTTAAATCGAAAATTCAGGTGCACGCTGCCTATGATTTTCCACATCATTCATTTCATGGTTAGAAGATTGCTCACAGTGTAAATCCAAATCTCTGATTTGCACTGCCCGTGAACAAGGTGCTCCATCAGCAGCATAGACTAATAACATTTCCTCACTTTTTTTCATCAGCTATATGCTTGACATGGAAACTCATCATCAAGTGTAAGAGTCTCCAAACTAAACTAGAGAAATCTGGATAAATAGAACTTCTGTTTGTCTTGATAGGGCACAAATACTCTTTCCATATTAAACAAATATTTTGTGTCTGCCTTCACAGTAGAAGAAACAAAGAACATACCAGAAATTGTGGGGAACCAAGGGTCTAATGAGAGTGAGGAACTTAAAGACCCACAAATTGCAGTCAGTGGCGTATTTACGGAGTACTCCACCGACCTACGAAAAGAATACGAATTTACCTTGTTCTAGGCCCGGAACGGAGACTTCCTCTTCGGTGCTGCAGAGGTCTGCGCAGTGTATGACATCAGGAAGGCCAGGAGCGCTGCATAAGTGAAGGCACGGCCACAAAAGCTGTCAAAACTAAGGGGCGCCCACAGAAACTTCTTTCAGTCTCTTCGATTGAAATTACATTTTAAAAACTTTTAATTAAACTGGTACTTGGACTTATTTCATATATCAGCATTTTGTTTTTTTTTCATCCAAGCTCACAATTTATTAGTTCCTATGTATACAACTTTTGATACTCAGTAAAGGTCTAACAATGTTTTATATCTCCTACAAGTGATGTTGTTGAACTTCAGAAAGAGATTCCCAGCCATATATTCAATGCTAATTTTCAGGATTAAAATATATTATTCAGCCCTCATTTAGACTGGTAATAGATAAATTGATGTTCCTTGTTATAGATGCATTATATTAACTGCGCTGAGCTTTTCGTTCTGTTAAAGGCTGCTTTACTTATTACTTTGGAGTAACATCTTGAAAGTTTTATTGTCGAGTATGTTGATAATTTATATGAAAAAGTCAGAGAAATAAATGTTTAGCTAGCTCGAATTCCTGTGATTATCTTGTTCTTCACATTTTCTGACAGTAATCTATTTGGTGACGGTCATACTTTTGAACAGACCAGTGGTAACGCGAATGAGAGATTGAGAAACAATCCCATGTTCAGATGTTCTTCAGGTAAAGTTATGTTACCCAGAGAGTTTTTTTCCACTGGTAAGTCAACTGCAAAATAATTGCAACTCAAATTATAAAGAGGCGCCTTACTCCCTCTGACACGATCTCCATTAAACGTTGAACTGAGCGTATACAAAGGGTTGCCACATTCCCAGATATATGTTTTACTATCTAATCAGGTTTACCTTTATTTTGGGAGGTGGGAATATTTGATTTGTTTAATAATCCCAGAGAAAAGAACAGTACGAATTCCGCCCCATACAAGACGTAGATACCTTCCTGTCGTCAGTAAATGCTTTCATGTGCATGGTTATTTGGGAAGGTGTTTGTGTAAGCCACTCATTGTGTTTGCATCTTGCGAGTGACGGAGAACAGCCCAGCCGGGTATGCGTGTGGTGTGAAGCTGTAGAGGTGCTCAACGATCTGTAAATTAGGATCTGCAGCAGCACACATCAAGGTTATTAAAGTGAACCACATATCTTGTTTGTTATGTTCATTTTTGAGTTGAAAGGACTGAATTGGTCACTGAAATCTGATAGATGTTCAATTTATTTAACTTTCTTATTCAACTTCGCAAGTAATTAAAATTAAACTCGACCGACAAAAAAAAGTTTCCTCCACCAAAATGTACACAATGTCCATAGAGTCATAGCCATAGAGTTATACAGCACAGAAAGAGGCCCTTCGGCCCATCGCGTCCGCGCCGGCCATCAAGCCCGGTCTAATCTAATCCCATTTTCCAGCATTTGGTCCGTAGCCTTGTATGCTATGGCATTTCAAGTGCTCATCCAAATGTTCTTGACTGTTGTGAGGGTTCCTGCCTCTACCACCCTTTCAGGCAGTGAGTTCCAGACTCCAACCACCCTCTGGGTGAAAAAGTTCCCCCTCAAATCCCCTCTAAACCTCCTGCCCCTTACCTTGAATCTATGCCCCCTTGTTATTGAGACCTCTACTAAGGGGAAAAGTTCCTTTCTATCCACCCTATCTATGCCCCTCATAATTTTGTATACCTCAATCAGGTCCCCCCTCAGCCTTCTCTGCTCCAAGGAAAACAACCCCAGCCTGTCCAGTCTTTCTTCATAGCTGAAGCGCTCCAGCCCAGGTAACATCCTGGTAAATCTCCTCTGCACCCTCTCCAAAGCAATCACATCCTTCCTATAGTGTGGCGACCAGAACTGCACACAGTACTCCAGCTGTGGCCTTACCAGCGTTTTGTACAGCTCCATCATAACCTCCCTGCTCTTATATTCTATGCCTCGGCTAATGAAGGCAAGTATCCCATATGCCTTTTTAACCACCTTATCCACCTGTTCTGCTGCCTTCAGGGATCTATGTACATGCACACCAAGGTCCCTCTGATCCTTTGTCTTTCCTAGGGTCTTACCATTCATTGTGTATTCCCTTGCCTTGTTAGTCCGTCCAAAATGCATCACCTCACACTTTTCAGGGTTAAATTCCATTTGCCACTGTTCCGCCCATCTGACCAACCCATCTATATCGTCCTGTAGCCTGAGGCTTCCCGCCTCGCTATTTACCACCCCACCAATTTTCGTGTCATCTGCGAACTTACTGATCATACCTTTTACATTCACATCCAAATCATTAATGTAGACCACAAACAGCAAGGGACCCAGCACCAATCCCTGTGGTACCCCACTGGACACAGGCTTCCAGTCACAAAAAAAACCTTCCACCATCACCCTCTGCCTTCTGCCACTAAGCCAGTTTTGGATCCAATGTGCCAAGGCACCCTGGATCCCATGGGCTCTTACCTTCCTGACCAGTCTCCTATGCGGGACTTTATCAAAAGCCTTACTGAAATCCATGTAAACCACATCCACTGCACTACCCTCATCCACACACCTAGTCACCCCCTCGAAAAATTCAATCAAATTGGTCAGACATGATCTTCCCTTGACAAAGCCATGCAGGCTATCCCTAATTAATCCCTGCCTCTCCAAGTGGAGACCAATTCTGTCCCTCAGAATTTTTTCCAATAATTTCCCTACCACTGATGTTAGGCTCACTGGCCTGTAATTCCCTGGTTTATCCCTACTACCCTTCTTGAATAATGGTACTACGTTAGCTGTTCTCCAGTCCTCTGGCACATCCCCTGTGGCCAGAGAGGTTCTGAAAATTTGTGTCAGAGCCCCTGCAATCTCCTCCTTTGCCTCACATAGTAGCCTGGGATACATCTTGTCCGGGCCTGGGGATTTATCCACTTTTAAGCCTGCTAAAACCGCTAGTACCTCCTCCCTCTCGATGCTAATATGTTCATACAGAGAGCTCCTTTTAAGATGTGAAACCGGCTCCTGCGCCTGCTTTCACTAACTGTAAGAAAAATGTCTGTAATTGCTGGACAGTTGATGGGCAGATAGCCCAACTCTGCGCCAGCAATTGGGATTTCCAAGGCAGTGCGGATCATCTGTCAAGTCGTACCTTGACGGATTGCAAGTTCAGGATTTAGCGCAGGAAATCCCGAATTTGCGGTATATTTCAAAGGCAGTGTGATGGCGTACTCTGAGTACATCTTCATACCCACCACAAAATCCGGGTCAATGTGATTAATATTAGTAAAGAAAAAGTACAGGAGAAATTAATGGGACTTAAAGCTGGCAAATCTCCTGGATCTGATGGCCTACATCAGTGTTGGGCAAAATATGACCTGGGGGTCATTTCCGGCCTGCCAATTGATTCCAGAGGGGGTGCAACAAAGGTTCACTAGATTGATTCCTGGGATGAGAGGGCTGTTATGAGGAGAGATTGAGTATTCTCTGGAGTTTAGAAGAATGAGAGGTGATTTCATTGAAATGTATAAAATTCTAAGAGGGCTGGACAGAGTAGATGCTGAGAGGCTGTTTTTACCCTGGCTGGAGAGTCTGAAACTAGGGGTCATAGTCTCAGGATACGGGGTCAACAATTTAGGACTGAGATGAGGAGAGATTTCTTCACTCAGAGGGTGGTGAATCTTTGGAATTCTCTACCCCAAAGGGCTGTGGAGGCTCAGTCATTGAGTATATTCAAGACAGAGATCGATAGATTTTTGGATATTAAGGGAATCAAGGGAAATGGGAATAGTGCAGGAAAGTGGAGTTGAGGTAGAAGATTAGCCATGATCTTATTGAATGGCGGAGCAGGCTCAAGGGACCGAATGGCCTATTCCTGCACCTATTTCTTATGTTCTTAAGAGGAAACTTTTTTTTACGCAACGAGTTGTTGTGATCTGGAATGCACTGCCTGAAAGGGTGGTGGAAGCAGATTCAATAGTAACATTCAAAAGGGAATTGGATGAATATTTGAAGGGAAAAAAATTGCAGGGCTATGGGGAAAGAGCAGGGGAATGGGACTAGTGAATAGCTGTTTGAAAAAGCTGGCACAGACACGATGGGCCAAATGGCCTCTTTCCGTGCTGTATCATTTCATGATTGGAAATTAATCTGAAAAGGTTATTGCTTCAGGAAGAAACCTTTAGTCAGGGATTCTTTATTTTCCCTTTGCAGATGCTGCTGTGAACCTGCCGTGTGTTTCCAGCATTTTCTGTTGATATTTTAGATTTTTAGTTGCTTTGGGAATCCAGTCGATGAGTATATTCAAGACTGAGATCGATAGATTGTTGGTCACTCAGGGAATCAAGGATATGGGGATAGGGCGGGAAAGTGGAGTTGCTGTAGAACAGGGGTAGGCAATTATTTGGGCTGGTGGGCCACTTAAGTTTTGGTGAGCTGTTGAGGACCGCACACACACAATGAAATGTGTTAACAACAGCTACCATTAAAATTTGTTATGGCATTTATTGTATAAAGAACCCATTGTCGTTTCCACACTTGAATAAAAATAACAACTTATTAACATGCTAACGAACATGATACAGGTTTACCCAAAACCTATCTTAGCCATTGTTATTATCGTGCCATAATTAAAACTGGTTACTCGACAACTGTTGTAAAATTTTGTAAAAAAAAACTTTAAGCAGTTATAAACTTTCAGAAGATATCATCATTTTAGCAATTACAGATGATAAACTACTCTGAGCTCCCGGGCAACAATAGCAGTATGGTGTTCCGGTCTGTCGCTGTTGGGGTTGTCCATGAGGGTCCTGACGTTCCAGGTCCCGAACTTCATTTTAAAGGGTGGAAGATGCCTGTGCGTGAATTCTTTTAACGTGGGGTGGCCGTTGCATACCAGCTACCACACGGGCTTGACAGAGCAAGGTCTTGGTCCAATAGCAAGGGCGATTGGAGACCAGGCTCTGCTACAATGGCCTAGCACACACACACAAACATACTCCTACTGTCCTCCTCCCTCCTTCCCGCAGGCCCTCTCTGCCTGGGTTTCATAGGATGCATTGTGGTCCTCCCGACCTCGCTGTTGGCCCGTGCTGTACCTTCCCTGGGCCCCGACCCCGCTGCTGGTCCATGCTGCACCACGCCTGGGCCTTGACAACGCTGCTGGGCTTGTCCTCACTCCTGGGCCCCGCCCTCGCTCCTGGGTCCCGCCCTCGCTCTCCTCCCGCCCCTGCTCCTGGGCCTCGACCTCACCACTGAGCCTTGTCCTCGCTCCTGGGTCCTGGCCTCGGACATGAATGATGTTGTATTTCACAAGACACAGATTAGTTTAATTTGCGATAAACTAATCATAAACTAACAATGAAACATCTACTGTAAAATATTTAAATTTTATTACAAAATAATTTTTGTCCTGATTTTTTTTTAGTGTGTATAGAAGCGATTGCATGATAGCTCAAAATATAGTCTTACACTTGTATATTAAAAATTGGGTTGAAGAAAAACAAAGAAACTCACTCAATGGGAAGAATGAAGCCTCCGATGTGCGTTAATCAGAGAATTGAAGTCAAGCATCATCTCCGCAGTTGCAATGTGGAGCACTGCTGCAAGGTGGTCATTGCTCATCGAAGATCTGTGTCTTGATTTGCTGAATTTCATCACAGAAAATGTCTGCTTGCATATGTATGTTGATCCAAACAGTACAAGCATCTTCTGGGCATGTGCCTTGATCTTTGGAAAGCTCTGTTCATTGAGAGAGGCGTAAAACCCAGGAAGTAGCACCGATTTGAAGTGCTCCGCAAACAGTGCGTCACATTGAAGTTCAATAGGCGCGAGTTGGAGGTCACATGGAGCGTTGTCGGCATTCAATGAGAACAGTGAGGATGCCAAAGACCGGTCATTTTCTATCACTTCAAAACCCTGGAATCGGTGAGAAAATCCAGCACCAAGTCGAGTAGTGATGATGTGTACTTTTTCAGCTTTTGATCGCAAACCGTAATCTGTCGCAAAGTGGAAAATAGGTTGAACTGCTTGTTTTCTATCTGATGGGAGAAAAAGAGTAATGACTTGACACTGAAATGCAATTCATGAGCAAAAAGTCCCTTCCTTCGAAGTCGTTCATTCATGTGGCCCACGGTATCAACAGCGAATGAAAAATCAGAGAGCCAATCCGCTTTGTTCAACTGTGGAAAATGCAAATCTTTTTCTTTCATTTTCAAAGACAAAAGCAATCTCGGCTCTCAGTTCCCACACTCTTTCAAAGCTTTAGCCAAACTAAGCCATTTTACGTTGGTATGATACAGAACACCTGTCGGCTCGGATTCAGGCTCCTCAAGCAGAGTTACAAATCGCCTTGGGTTCAATCCTATTGCTCGAATGTAGTTGACCAATTTCGTAACTATTACGTCCGTGAATGATTGAGACACGGACAGCAGGAGTTGAACAAAACAGGTCTTTACTGATGGAAGTCAATAGTGAAACTGAAAACAACAGAGGCTCACTAGCACCTTTTATACAGGGGTGGTCACTGCCGGTACTGCAGTCTGAGACCAGTTATTCTCTTAAAGGTACATTCACAACAATTCCTCCCCTTTTAGATAAACAGTACATAACATTCATTTAACAACTAAATGATAACTAATTACAATCACAATTATGGTTGCTAGATACATTGGTTAAGTTTAAGCAATTATAAGTTCAGTCTTTGAGGAGGCTTCCTGATTCTGTCTGGATAACGCCTCTTTGGGGTATCAGGTTCTTCTGGCAATGTGGAGTAAAGATCAATGTCGTTGTTCGGTTCATCTGCTTCCAATATTACCAGTTCTGCGGTAGCTGCAATTGGAACATCGATTTCATTACCAGGTGTATCAGATCGTGGTGTGGAGTTGACGTTTTCCAGTGACTCTAGAATCTGGTCAGCATGGCGTCTTACAATGCTCTCCCCAACGTCCATGGTATACATGAGAAGTCCTTGCCGTGTACAAATCGTTCCTGGCTGCCATTTCTCAGTGCGGTAGTCCCGGGCCAAAACTGGTTGACCTATCTTAAAACTCCTGGTCGGCCTTTCATTCATATTCTGAAACTGCCTGTTCTCCACATCTCTTCGGACGTTTGGCTTAACCAAATCCAAGCGGCATCGTAGTCTTCGATTGAAGAACATCATGGCTGGAGTTTGGTTGGTAACCGCATGTGTCGCATTCCGGTAGGCAAACAAGAAGTTGTCCACCTTGTGTTGTAGGGGTATATCTTCATTACACATTGCCTTGATAGCCTTCTTGAATGTTTGGACAAATCTCTCGGCCAATCCATTAGTGGCTGGATGATATGGGGCAGATGTGTAATGCTTAACACCATTGTTCTTTAAGAACCTCCGGAACTCTTCAGACACAAACTGTGGTCCATTGTCAGAGCAAATCTGTTCAGGCAGCCCATTCCTGGCGAATATGGTTCGTAAAACTGTGATTGTTTTTTCCGTGGTGGTTGAGGACATTTTTATTACCTCTGGCCACTTTGAATGTGCATCCACCGCAATTAAAAACATCGAGTCCATGAAGGGACCAGCAAAATCAATGTGCACCCTTTGCCATGGAGATGAGGGCCACTCCCATGGATGCAGAGGAGCTTGTGGTGGGAGGTTTTGGACCTTCTGGCATCCTGCACAGCTCTTGGTCATCTCTTCGATTTCTCTATCGATTCCCGGCCACCACACAAATGCTCTGGCTAAGTTCTTCATTTTTACCCCACCCAGATGACCCTCATGAAGCTCATTGAGCACTCTATCCATCAACTTAGGTGGAATTACTACTCTGGATCCACACATCAAGGTTCCTCTGCACACTGACAGCTGTTCTCTTCTCGGCGAGAATGCTGGCAGCAGTGGTTCGCCATGTGCTGGCCATCCCTTCACCGTTAAATCATAGACCCGTGATAGTGTCGGGTCATTCCGTGTTTCCTTTTCTATGTTTGCATTCGTCACAGGGAGACATTCGACTATGGTCGAGTTGAATAACTCCATTGGATCCACTGCAAGGTCTTCTTCTTCCACCGTCGGCAATGGTAGGCGTGACAATCCATCAGCATTTCCATGCTGTTTAGTTCCTTTGTACTCGATGTCATATTGGTGTGCCCCTAGCAAAAGGGACCACCTCTGCAGCCGTTGTGCTGTCATTATCGGTACGCCCTTCTGAGGGTTGAAAATGGAGACAAGAGGTTGATGATCGGTTAGTAGAGTAAATTTTTGACCGTGCAGGTAGTGATTGAACTTCTTCACCCCCCCACACTAGGCTGAGGGCCTCTCTGTCAATCTGGGCGTAGTTACGCTCGGCAGAAGTTAACGAGCGTGACGCAAAAGCTATCGGCCTCTCTAAACCATCAAGGAATTTATGTGACAGTACCACCCCAATGCCGTAGGGAGACGCATCACACGCCAGCCTGATTGGCAGTGCTGGGTTGTAGTGAGCCAATACTTCCCTTGAAGTGATTAAGTCCTTACTCTTCTGAAAGGCCCGCTTACAATCATCGCCCCGTTTCCATGCTACCCCCGTTCGTAGCAGGGCGTTCAGTGGGTGCAGAATTGTCGACAAATTCGGCAAAAACTTATGGTAGTAATTCACCAATCCGAGGAATGACCTCAGTTGCGACACATTTTCAGGTGCTGTGGCCTTAACAACCGCTTCAATTTTGTCAGGGGACTTATGTAACCCCTCTTCATCAATCACGTGGCCACAATACGATATCTGTTTCTTAAAAAATTCGCACTTGGGGCGGATGGCTCGCAGCCCATGTTTCCGTAGTCTAGTGAGCACCTGTTCTAGGTTGTTAAGGTGTTCACTGGCATCTTCACCTGTCACAGGGATGTCGTCCAAGTAACACTGAGTCCCTGGAATCCCTTGCAGGACTTGTTCCATCGCTCTTTGCCATATCGCCGGAGCCGATGCTACTCCGAATACCAATCGATGATACTGGTAAAGACCTTTGTGAGTGTTTATCGTGAGATACTTCCTAGAGGACTCTTCAACCTCCATCTGCAAATATGCTTGTGCTAGGTCAATTTTTGTAAAACGCTTCCCTCCAGACAGTGAGGGGAAGATGTCTTCTATCCTTGGAAGAGGATATTGTACTGTGTGAAGGACTGGGTTCACCGTCACCTTGAAATCCCCACAGATGCGAACCTTCCTTGGCTCCTCAGACTTATTGCTTAACGTTTTCTTCATGACAGGAACGATGGGTGTCGCCCACTCGCTCCAGTCGACATTAGACAACACGCCTGCCTTCTCCAGATTCTCCAGCTCTGCCTCGACGGCTGGGCGAATTGCATATGGTACCGGTCTTGCTTTGAAAAACTTGGGAATTGCATTCACTTCTATTTTTATCGAGGCGGTTACGCCTTTAAGAGTGCCCAGTTCTTGTTGAAATACCTCTTTGGCGTTAGCTAAGATTGTTGACAATCGTCCAGGAGTGACGTCTTCATGTTTTTTACCGTCCACCGTCATTGCATGAATGGAGTGCCAATCTAAGCTTATCTTCCTGATCCATTCACATCCCAATAACGGTGGTCCACCATTTTGCAGTATGTAGAGGTACAATTTACGTATTTTCTTGCCGTTGTATTCGACAGGCACCCTTATTTTTCCTCTGGGGTATACTTTTTGCCCCGTATACGTCGTCAAGACGATGGATGTCTCTCTCAAGGGTATGTGTGAGAATAGCCGCTCGTAGTCTCGTCGATTCATGACGATTAGCGCTGATCCTGTATCCAATTCCATTTTAACTTGGGACCCTGCTATCGTGAGGGTGACCCAAATGGTTCGGTGATCCTCTTTTGCGATTACATTGTGAAGTTTGAGACAGCTTAGTCTCCTGTTCCCGGATTCACTATCGCTCATCTGGTCTTCGGAACTACTGTCCATCATCTTTTGTACTTTCTTGTACGGTTCCTTAGTAGCCTTTTTGTTGTCGCTGGTCTTCTTCCCAGACCTGCAAACTCGTGCAATGTGTCCCATCTTCCCACATTGCCTGCATATTTTGTCTTTGGACCAGCAGTCCTTCTGGTCATGGTTAGTTCTGCCGCAGCAATAACATTTTGCAAATCCCCGTGTCATTTCGTGGGTGCCGTATTCCTGTGATTTTTGTTGAATTTCTGCAGCTCCCCTGGCTGCTGCTTCATACGATACTGCCACGCTGAAAGCCTTATCTAGCGTCAGCTCTTTCTCTGAGAGTAACTTCTTCTGTGTTCCTTCACTCAGGAGTCCACAGACAAATTTGTCCCGTAGGGTATCTGCCTGTCCTGCTCCGAACTGGCAGTGCTTTGATAGCTTGCGTAGTTCCGTAAGGTACTCAGCATTGCTCTCATCTTTATGCTGAGTTCTCCTGTGGAATTTAAATCTTTCTGCTATCAACAGCGGTGCAGGGTTTAGGTGTTCCTGTAGGACAGCAACAATTTCGTTAAAACTCTTCGCCTTCGGTTTGGCTGGAGTAATCAGGTCCCGCAATAGGCCGTACGTTCTAGCGCCCATTAAGTTTAGCAATATCGATGCCTTTTTCTCCTCCGCTTTTTCATTTGTCTCGAAATATACCTCGACTCTTTCCACATACGTGGTCCAGTCCTCTATTGTATTATCAAAAGCAGTGATACAGCCAGTCTTCAGCATCTTGCAAATCTAAAATGGCGCCTCCCGCACTTTGCTTTCTTCCCCGATTTAACAAAATGGCACCTCCCGCGCTTTGCCTTCTTCCCCGCTGATTAAGATGGCGCCTCCCGCGCTTTGCCTTCTTCCCCGCTGTTGTTAGCGCTGCTTTCCACGGTTCCCGTTGCAACCTGCAGCTCCTCGCGGTTTCTTGCGCGTTTAATATTTCTTTTTTTATTATTTTCCCGTCGTGGAACAACCCTGTGGGACTCTTGCCTCCCTCTTCGCGGGTCTATACGCAGCCCGGCTTCGTAGCACCGGCCACACCCTGTGTGCTCCACCCTCTCTCTCTCTTCTTCCCGACAACGCTGCTCGGCCCCGTTGCAAACCACCCGCTCGAGTTCGCGACCGCCGCAGCCCAGGAAGGATCAGCGCACTACCTGCCACCAGCCCGATTAGCTGAAGCACCGTCGATAGGAACCAGGCCCCGCTTCCGACAGCTTTTCCAGCAATCTTCAACTCCAGAAACACAGGGGCGGATGCCCACGGTTGACGCCCGTTTCTACTGCCTCTTACTTTCTTTTCTTTCTGGCCTCGACCTCTGCTCACTTCGCTGTAGGAATGGATCCCAGGAGGTGGTGCAGACTGTAGGTAGGTTCGTATCTGCTCGTCGCCAGTATTACATCCGTGAATGACTGAGACACGGACAGCAGGAGTTGAACAAAACAGGTCTTTACTGATGGAAGTCAATAGTGAAACTGAAAACAGCAGAGGCTCACTAGTACCTTTTATACAGGGGTGGTCACTGCCGGTACTGCAGTCTGAGACCAGTTATTCTCTTAAAGGTACATACACAACAGTAACTGTGTCCATGACTTTGCTTAGTTTTAGAACACTTTTACAGAGGACCTCTTAATGAATAATGCAATGCAGAAAAATAATTTTCTGTTCTGGATTTATTTCTCTGGCTTGGTCTTGAATTCTTTTCAGTAATCCAACAGATTTGGGCGTCAATCAATGGTCACACTCGCCAATTTTTTGCACTCCACTCCTGATGTTGACATGCACTGATTTACAGCCTCCAATAAATCTTTTCCTGTTGTCGTGTCTTTCATTGACTGCATTGATGCCAATTCTTCTGAGAGCTCAAAATTTTCGGTGATACCTCGAATGAAAACCAACAATTGGGCTGTGTCTTTGACATCACATCTCTCATCGAGTGCCAATGCAAAATAGGGGAAATTGTTTACCTCACTTTTCAACTGCAGGCCCAGGTTCTCAGATACCCTCGACATGTCTCTCAATAATTCGCCTCGACAAGCAAATGTTCTCTAACTGCTTTTTCTCGTCTGGGCACAAAACCGTGGCAGATTCAACCATACATTCCCTTATAAATTCTCCTTCAGAGAACGGTTTGCTGTTCTTGGTGATTTTGCGTGCAATCATGTAGCTCGTTCTCGTAATTCCATCCTGTGCCGCTGATCATTTTTGTGAAAAAACCATTGCTCTTTTAGCATACGAGCAACCATGTCATCAGCTTTCTTTGCTTTTCCTTCGGCAGACAGGTTTTTATATTTAGATGCATGTTTACTCTCAAAATGCCGATTCAAATTGTATTCTTTGAGCACTGCCGCACTTTCCTTGCAAATTAAGCACACAGCTTTTCCACCCGCATTGGTTAAAAAAATATGGAGAAGTCCATTCTTTGTTGAATATTTGGTATTCAGCGTCTGCCTTTCTTTTCTTTGATGAGCTCATTCCCGAATTTGGGTTAGGGTTCGAGCGTATTTTTCTGGTCGGACCTGGCAACATTGTAACATAGTGACATCAAAATCAATGAACCCCAGCGAGGCCCAAATCGCTCACAAGTACTGTACCCCAGAGAAACGCTTTTGTTATTCATGTGCAGCGATAAATATTATATATGGTTTTTCCTTTTGCTAGACCAGTCATTCTCAAACTTTTTTGGTTGAAAGACCCCTTTTCAAATGGATTATTAATCATGGACCCTCCATCTAAATTATAATCTATATATATAAAGCGGCTCTTCTGTCTGTCCCGATGTCTGTCTGTCCGTTCTCTATACGTTTGAAAGTTACAGAGCGTACCGACGCGCGCGTCGCCTCAAAAGAAAGCTTGCAATTCCGGACCGGTCATAGGCGTATTTACGTTTCGGCCGGACAAAAATCCCGCCCGCGGTATCCCAAAAACGTTCAGCGTTCCGCTCATTAGCATCTCATTAGCGACCGTGTGACGTCGAGGTCGACCAATCGTACGGCGGGTTCCTGGCGCGTGCCGTCCTACAGTTGAGTGTCGAGTGACTCGACGATTGACCAATCCTACGCTTCGGTGACCTGACCGGTCGACCAATCAGTGCGTATGTGGGCGGGCCTTATCCTTCTGAACCGAGGTGAGTGGCCGCCATCTTGCTTCCATTCTTTTTCCTGCTTTCTGCGTCTTTCTTTTCAAATATACATTTCCAGCAAAATAAAATTGAATTTATTAAATTGTTTTAAAAAAAACTTCATTCATTTGTCAATATTTTTTCTAAACTGCACATTCTTTTTCCTACCTTTTCCCGTTTTTTTATTAGGCCTGAAAGCCTGGGACTTTCTTGCCCAGCCAGGCCCGAGCTAGGGCTTCTGCTAAGCTCCTCACCGCCCCCCCCGCGTCGTTACCCGGGGCAACGGCGTCAGCCACGAGGGTCAGGGTGCGCGCGCAGCAGGAGCAGGTGAGACGCGGCGTCGGATCTCGGCCTCGGTGAGCGGGAAGGGTTACCCCGGCAACCGGCAAACTTCAAGCCGGCTCGGCCGGGGGGCGGGGCTCTCAGCCGCAATCGGCGATCTGGAGGGCGGGGCTCCGGAGAGTGGGAGGGCGGGGCTCCGGAGAGTGGGACGCCCCTGCTCGGGAGGGCGGGGGGCGGGGCTCGGGACATCGGGGGGGGGGAGGCGGGACATCGGGGGGCGGGACATCGGGAGATCGCGGGGCGGGACATCCGGAGTTCGCGGGCCCGGACTACAGATCGGGGGGGGCGGGGTTCGGGAGATCGGGGGGGGCCACCCTCAGGGGGGGGCGGGGCTCCGGAGATCGGGGGGGGCGGGGCTCGGGAGATCGGGGGGAGGGCCGTGCTCCTCAGATGGGGTGGGGGCGGGGCTCGGGAGATGGGGGGGGGGTGGCTGGGCTCGGGATATGGGGGGCGGGGCTCGGGTGATTGGGGGGTGGGGCTCAGGGACTCCCTCCCCCTCCCTCCCCGTCCCCCCTCCTCCCCCTCCTCTCCCAATCTCTCTCTCTCACTCCCAATCTCTCTCTCTCTCACACTCCCAATCTCTCTCTCTCACACTCCCAATCAATTCAATTCAATTCAATTCAAATGCTTTATTGGCATGAAAGTTTACAGGGAACCATATTGCCAAAGCTTACATAACAAAAAGTACAGTTTTCCAACATTCTGTAGGTGTCAAACAATTCTGACCTTCGTTGGGTACATACAATATTACTTTAAACAATATTAATTTAAACAGTTTGTACATCAGTGGGTACATTCAGTATTAATTTTAAACAGTCCTCAGGTTGTGACATGTTGTTACATATTTGGCACCAAGGTATGGTCTGTCTCCTTCTCCCAGGACTAATCTTAATTTTGACAGGTCATCCAATTCCTTGACATCTGGGGTTGTTTGGCTGAGCTTGTCAAATAATATGTTTCTTGATGTGTTGAATTTTTCGCATTTTAGGAGGAAATGCATCTCTGTCTCAACCTCGCCGGCCAGACATTGATCACATATTCTATTCTCTCTCTAGGCTGCCAGGATTTCTTGTATCTTCCTTTTTCAATTGCCAGTTGGTGGTCGCTTAGTCTGTACCTGGTGAGGGTCTGTCTCTGTTTTGTGTCTCTGATGTCGAGAGATAAGTCTGCCTCCAGTTTATATTCTCTTTTTAGGGCCTGGTAACATTCTAATCTGCTTTGGCTTTTGGTTATTTTGTTCCAATGTTCCAGGTAGGTACTTTTCTTTGCTTTAATGATTTGGTTCACTCGATTGGGTTTACGCTTTTCTGGACGGCAGTTCTACTCAGGGCCTTCGTCAGGGTCGGCTGAGTAGGAGTACTAGTTTCAGTAGCTAGCTGAAGCTTAGGAAATGTTTAGCTGCTAGTTTTTGGATGATCATATTTGATTCAGCCAAGATATCCTTAAATACAAACCCAAAAAAAGACAACACAACACCCAACAAAAACAGCGAAATTCAGTGGGCTTCTATTGCCTCTTCCCCCCCAACCCTCCTCCACACTCCCAATCTCTCGCTCTCTCACACTCGGCAATCTGCTCTCTTCTCTCCCCCCAATCTCTCTCTCTCTCTCACACTCCAATCTCTCTCTCTCTCACACTCCCAATCTCTCTCTCTCTCACTCCCAATCTCTCTCTCTCTCTCACTCACGACTCCCAATCTCTCTCTCTCTCTCACACTCCCAATCTCTCTCTCTCTCTCTCACAATCCACTCTCTCTCTCTCACACTCCCAATCTCTCTCTCTCTCTCTCACACTCCCAATCTCTCTCTCTCTCTCACACTCCCAATCTCTCTCTCTCTCTCACACTCCCAATCTCTCTCTCTCTCTCTCACACTCCCAATCTCTCTCTCTCTCTCTCACACTCCCAATCTCTCTCTCTCTCACACTCCCAGTCTCTCTCTCTTCCCCCCCCAGTCGCTCTCTCTTCCCCCCCAGTCGCTCTCTCTTCCCCCCCAGTCGCTCTCTCTTCCCCCCCAGTCGCTCTCTCTTCCCCCCCAGTCGCTCTCTCTTCCCCCCCAGTCGCTCTCTCTTCCCCCCAGTCGCTCTCTCTTCCCCCGTCTCTCTCTCTCCCCCCTCAGTCGCACTCTCTTCCCCCCGTCTCTCTCTCTCCCCCCTCAGTCGCACTCTCTCTCTCTCCCAGTCTCTCTCTCTCCCCCCCAGTCTCTCTCTCTCCCCCCCAGTCTCTCTCTCCCCCCGTTGCTCTCTCTCCCCCCCAGTCGCTCTCTCTCCCCCCCCAGTCGCTCTCTCTCCCCCCAGTCGCTCTCTCTCTTCCCCCAGTCGCTCTCTCTCTTCCCCCCAGTCGCTCTCTCTCTTCCCCCCAGTCGCTCTCGTCTCTTCCCCCCAGTCGCTCTCTCTCTTTCCCCCCAGTCGCTCTCTATCTTCCCCCCAGTCGCTCTCTCTTCCCCCCAGTCGCTCTCTCTCTTCCCCCCCAGTCGCTCTCTCTCTTCCCCCCCAGTCGCTCTCTCTCCTCCCCCCCAGTCGCTCTCTCTCCTCCCCCCAGTCGCTCTCTCCCCGCTCTCTCCCCCCCAGTCGCTCTCTCTCTTCCCCCCAGTCGCTCTCCTCTCTTCCCCCAGTCGCTCTCTCTCTTCCCCCCAGTCGCTCTCTCTCTTCCCCCCCAGTCGCTCTCTCTCCTCCCCCCCAGTCGCTCTCTCTCCTCCCCCCCAGTCGCTCTCTCCCCCCCCCCAGTCGCTCTCTCTCTTCCCCCCAGTCGCTCTCTCTCTTCCCCCCCAGTCGCTCTCTCTCTTCCCCCCAGTCGCTCTCTCTCTTCCCCCCAGTCGCTCTCTCTCTTCCCCCCAGTCGCTCTCTCTCTTCCCCCCAGTCGCTCTCTCTCTTCCCTCCCAGTCGCTCTCTCTCCTCCCCCCCAGTCGCTCTCTCTCCTCCCCCCCAGTCGCTCTCTCTCCCCCCCCCAGTCGCTCTCTCTCTCCCCCCGTCGCTCTCTCTCCCCCCCCAGTCGCTCTCTCTCCCCCCCCAGTCGCTCTCTCTCCCCCCAGTCGCTCTCTCTCTTCCCCCCAGTCGCTCTCTCTCTTCCCCCCAGTCGCTCTCTCTCTTCCCCCCAGTCGCTCTCTCTCTTCCCCCCAGTCGCTCTCTCTCTTCCCCCCAGTCGCTCTCTCTCTTCCCCCCAGTCGCTCTCATCTTCCCCCTCAGTCGCTCTCTCTCTTCCCCCCCAGTCGCTCTCTCTCTTCCCCCCCAGTCGCTCTCTCTCCTCCCCCCCAGTCGCTCTCTCTCCTCCCCCCCAGTCGCTCTCTCCCCCCCCAGTCGCTCTCTCTCTTCCCCCCAGTCGCTCTCTCTCTTCCCCCCCAGTCGCTCTCTCTCTTCCCCCCAGTCGCTCTCTCTCTTCCCCCCCAGTCGCTCTCTCTCTTCCCCCCCAGTCGCTCTCTCTCCTCCCCCCCAGTCGCTCTCTCTCCTCCCCCCCAGTCGCTCTCTCTCCTCCCCCCCCAGTCGCTCTCTCCCCCCCCAGTCGCTCTCTCTCTTCCCCCCAGTCGCTCTCTCTCTTCGCCCCAGTCGCTCTCTCTCTTCCCCCCAGTCGCTCTCTCTCTTCCCTCCCAGTCGCTCTCTCTCCTCCCCCCCAGTCGCTCTCTCTCCTCCCCCCCAGTCGCTCTCTCTCCCCCCCCAGTCGCTCTCTCTCTCCCCCCCGTCGCTCTCTCCCCCCCCCAGTCGCTCTCTCCTCCCCATCCTCCCCCCCAGTCGCTCCTCCTCCATCTCTTCCCCCCCAGTCGCTCTCTCTCTCCCCCCAGTCGCTCTCCTCTCTTCTCCCCCCAGTCCTCTCTCTCTTCCTCCCCCCAGTCGCTCTCTCTCTCCCCCCAGTCGCTCTCTCTCCTCCCCCCCAGTCGCTCTCTCTCTCCCCCCCCAGTCGCTCTCTCTCCCCCCCAGTCGCTCTCTCTCCTCCCCCCCAGTCGCTCTCTCTCCCCCCCCAGTCGCTCTCTCTCTCCCCCCAGTCGCTCCTCTCTCCCCCCAGTCGCTCTCTCTCTTCCCCCCCAGTCGCTCTCTCTCTTCCCCCCCAGTCGCTCTCTCTCTTCCCCCCAGTCGCTCTCTCTTCCCCCCCAGTCGCTCTCTCTTCCCCCCCAGTCGCTCTCTCTTCCCCCCCAGTCGCTCTCTCTTCCCCCCCAGTCGCTCTCTCTTCCCCCCCAGTCGCTCTCTCTTCCCCCCCAGTCGCTCTCTCTTCCCCCCCAGTCGCTCTCTCTTCCCCCCCGTCGCTCTCTCTTCCCCCCGTCGCTCTCATCTCCCCCCTCAGTCGCTCTCTCTTCCCCCCCAGTCGCTCTCTCTTCCCCCCCAGTCGCTCTCTCTCCCCTCGTCTCTCTCCCCTCTCAGTCGCACTCTCTTCCCCCCCAGTCGCGCTCTCTTCCTCCCCAGTCGCTCTCTCTTCCCCCCAGTCGCTCTCTCTTCCCCCCCAGTTGCTCTCTCTCCCCCCCAGTCGCTCTCTCTTCCCCCCTCTCTCTCACACTCCCAATCTCTCTCTCTCACACTCCCAATCTCTCTCTCTCACACTCCCAATCTCTCTCTCTCTCACACTCCCAATCTCTCTCTCTCACACTCCCAATCTCTCTCTCACACTCCCAATCTCTCTCTCACACTCCCAAACTCTCTCTCTCTCTCTCTCACACTCCCAATCTCTCTCTCTCTCTCACACTCCCAATCTCTCTCTCTCTCTCTCCCAATCTCTCTCTCTCTCACTCCCAGTCTCTCTCTCTCTCACTCCCAGTCTCTCTCTCTCACACTCCCAATCTCTCTCTCTCTTTCACACTCCCAGTCTCTCTCTCTCTCACACTCCCAATCTCTCTCTCTCTCACACTCCAATCTCCCTCTCTCTCTCACACTCCCAGTCTCTCTCTCACACACTCCCAGTCTCTCTCTCACACTCCCAGTCTCTCTCTCTCACACTCCCAATCTCTCTCTCTCACACTCCCAATCTCTCTCTCTCACACTTCCAATCTGTCTCTCACACTCCCAATCTCTCTCTCACTCCCAATCTCTCTCTCTCTCTCACTCCCAATCTCTCTCTCTCTCTCTCTCTCACACTCCCAATCTCTCTCTCACACTCCCAATCTCTCTCTCTCTCACACTCCCAATCTCTCTCTCACACTTCCAACCTGTCTCTCACACTCCCAATCTCTCTCTCTCACTCCCAATCTCTCTCTCTCTCTCTCACGTCCCAATCTCTCTCTCTCTCTCTCTCTCACACTCCCAATCTCTCTCTCACACTCCCAATCTCTCTCTCTCTCTCACACTCCCAATCTCTCTCTCTCTCACATTCCCAATCTCTCTCTCTCTCACACTCCCAATCTCTCTCTCTCTCTCTCCTTCCCTCTCTCTCTCTCCTTCCCTCTCTCTCTCTGTCTCTCTCTCCTTCCCTCTTTCTCTCTCCTTCCCTCTCTCTCCTTCCCTCTCTCTCTCTCCTTCATTCTCTCTCTCTCCTTCCTTCCATCTCTCTCTCTCTCCTTCCCCCTCTCTCTCTCTCTCTCCTTCCCTCCTCTCTCTCTCTCTCCTTCCCTCTCTCTCTCTCTCTCTCCTTCCCTCTCTCTCTCTCTCCTTCCCTCTCTCTCATTCCCTCTCTCTCTCTCCTTCCCTCTCTCTCTTTCCCCCAGTCGCTCCCTCTCTCTCTTCCAACAACAACATGCCCTCGAGAAAGCCTCAGCACCGCCGGGCTCCTCCAGCTAGTACTATATAAAACTCATAATGTGAAATGCTGCATTTAAAGAGTATTTTAATCATGCTTTTAGCAAAACAGATATCAGATATATAGATTTTCCTCCACTATTGCTTTTGTGTTCTTGATTGGGATGAAATCATTATTGATCAATAAATCATTGAAATCACAACAGCATAAATGTTTGTTGTCAGATCAATGAAAATATTTGATGGGCATAGTAACTGGCAAATTTAATAACTTACCTATTCTTACTGGCACTTTAAACCATTTCAGTGAATTCTGATCCAGTGTTCAACACAAAGTCAGCAGAAAGCAGGAGACAATCAGAGGGTTACTTACATCCTCCATGCGTGTTCACATCCTCACTGCACTCCGTTCCCACCTCGCACCAAGCCTGCCTCTGGTCGTCGTTCATTGGCTTACTCTGGACCACTTCCTGTGGTCATTCATTCAAGGTCTACCTTATACAGATAAAAGCAGGTAAGCTGATTTCCTTCCCCTCTGAAAGCCTCTGAATCTTTTTCGTGGCCCCCCCTGGAAAGCCTCCATGGACATGCAGGGGTCCGCGGGTCGGATAGAATCAATTGGAGGGCCGGATACGGCTCCGGGGCCGTATATTGCCCACCACTGATGTCGAAGTTCAGCCATGATCATATTGAATGGCAGAGTAGGCTCAAGGGGCCGTATAACCTACTTCGGCTCCTACTTCTTGTGTTCTGTTCCATAGGGATACACCCACTTACATAAACCTACTGAACTTAGGCACATGTTGGCAAGTGCCATGGCTTATGGCCCTAAATTTGCGTAAAAAGAAAGACTTGTATTTCTATAGCGCCTTTCACGACCACTGGGCATCCCAAAGTGCTTTACAGCCAATGAAGTACTTTTGGAGTGCAGTCACTGTTGTAATGTGGGAAACGCGGCAGCCAATTTGCGCTCAGCAAGCTCCCACAAACAGCAATGTGATAATGACCAGATAATCTGTTTTTGTTATGTTGATTGAGGGATAAATATTGGCCCAGAACACCGGGGCTAACTCCCTGCTCTTCGAAATAGTGCCATAGGATCTTTTACATCCACCTGAGAGAGCAGATGGGGCCTTGGTTTAATGTATCATCCGAAAGACGGCACCTCCGACAGTGCAGCACTTCCTCAGCAATGTACTGGAGTGTCAGCCTTGATTTTTGTGCTCAAGTCCCTGGAGTGGGACTTGAACCCACAACCTTCTGACTTAGAGGTGAGAGTGCTACCCACTGAGCCACAGCTGACACGAAAGTTTAATTGGCTAAATTTGCAGCAGACAAAGGATCTGATTTGCTTTATGTTGCTTGTGCAGCTGGGATTACTGTACCCATTGGGGTACTGCATTGCCAGGCTATATGGAACTGACTGGGAAGAATACCAATCCCCAGTGACTGGTCTCTCCCTCCAGGTGTCTCAATTGAGCCAGTTGGTTGGCCGATCAATCATCAAACATGCCGTGCAAGAGCCTAGCTCATTCTTCCAATTCCAAGTCTGCCACAGAAGATAATCATAAGTTGGTCATTAGACAACTGACCAGTGTGAGTTTGAGCCCTCTCTGGTTGTACCACAGGTACCAGCAACAACTCCTGTACAGCACAACTCACTGTAAAGTGTATGAATTAATTTTTGCCATCTTGTGGTGGTGAACCTGTGGAATTCTCTATCACAGAAGGCTGTGGAGGCCAAGTCACTGAATATATTTAAGAAGGAGATAGATAGATTTCTAGACGCAAAAGGCGTCAAGGGGTATAGGGAGAGAGCGGGAATATGGTATTGAGATAGAGGATCAGACATGATCATATTGAATGGTGGAGCAGGCTCGAAGGGCCGAATAGCCTACTCCTGCTCCTATTTTTCTATGTTTCTATCTTCCTGGCCCATAGCATGGACATCTGATACCCCATTGATTGGTGGCTCCACCAGTTGTAAATGCAAAAGTCCAATATCAGCTCTGCCACCCAAACATGGTAGGCACTGAGCACTAGATAGATGAACATTTGTTCATGTACCTGGCCTTCAGGATACTTCTTCAGCTGTGATCCCAAGACTTAGAATGTTCTCATCAGCCTAGCTAGATATCTGCCATCACTGTGATGGGGGGTGGGGGGAGGGGACTTACAGAGGACAGCTTGTGACAAGCCAGCTGACGGGCTGGAAACCTTGCTCCCTGCAACTGTGTCCCCTTTTCTCACAAATCCACCTCACGGCTTGGTCCCAGATGTTGCTCCTGGGCAGGAATTCTCCCCATGACATGCCTAGGAGCTTGAATCTAGTGTCAGCATCAAGCATTGTTAGGTTCTAAATTGTAACTATGGATTAGCAGAGTGAATCTTACTGTACTCTTCAAGAATGCACCTTACATTCAAACTCAGAAGTGGTTGTGTGATGTTTGAAACCCCTGGAGATGGTGATAGATCAACAAACAGGAAAGTGTTAGCAGTAATCTTTTCAGGACATTAATTATATATCAATAAAATAAAGAATCCCCAGATGAAGGAAAAATCTCCATAACCGGTCTAAGGTTTCTTTTTCCTGGAATATTTCCCAAAGCGTGTCGGTGGCATGTGTACAAAGAAGAAAGAAATGATCCAAGTCCCACACCTATCATGTCTTCAAAAAAGATGGTGTTGTGAGATAGGGTCCTGCAGCTGTCAATTGGTTGCAGCTTTTGCAAACCCTCTCACTCAGTTTTTAATTGAGCTTTAACCTTTCACATGCTGAGAGACCTCTGCAGCATTAAAAAAAAAAGTCACTTTTATTTTAGTAAATTATATCAAATTTTGTGTGGAATCCACTACTGTCCTGGATTGGGGCCATCCTCTTGTTTGTAGTTTGATAGACTAAGCTTGATTCATGGTGACCATCGTACACTACTGATACCTTGTGATATCACCTTCAGTGTCCTTATTATGAACTTTCATCCTGCTCACCTTCCCCCCCCCCCCCCCGCCTTTTTGTATTTGCTTCCTGTCTGGCACCTGAAGCTGATACAGCCATCTTTGATGTGTAACCTAACAATCACGTTTGTGTGAATTTAATCCAATGCAATGTAAATTCATGGAACAGGACTTGTTAAACCACATACAAGGATTTCCTTAAACTCACTGACAACACGATTAATTTTGCTTAATTTGAAGTAACAGGGAACTTGGGAATATGAGTCAGAATTTATGTTTAGCCTCCTTAACCATTTCATGGGTCAGCTGTGATGATGTACAATACTGAGTTTTGCTTATAGCAAAGTTGCCTTTGTGTTATATTTTCTGTTACTTTCCTGTTAAATTACAACAATTTTAGCTCAGTTTTTTCCCCCTCTTGAATGCCTCCCACAACTGTGACTGTACTAATCATCCTAAGTAACGGGAAGAAGTGTGAAAAGAAATACAATTAAAATGCTGGATGGAATACCCTTTTTTCAAACTTACATATTGGGACATTTGATAGTGGGATTTAAAAATAAATTGCTCTCTAGATGTGGGCGACACTGGCAAGGCTACATTTATTGCTCATCGCTAGTTGCCCTGAGAAGGTGGTGATGGACCTTCTCCGTGAACTGCTGGAGTCCTTCTGGTGCTGGTGCTCCCGCAATAGTGTTAACTTAGTTGGGAATTCAAGGGTTCTGACCCAGCGCCGATAAGCATCTTAATAAGGACGGTATGTAATTTGGAGGGGAACTCAGAGGTGAGGGTGTTCCCACCACATTGCTCCTTTTGTTCTACTCTGGTAGAGGTCGCAAGGGAGGGAGGTGCTGTTGAAATAAGCTCAGTGAGTTGTTGCAGTGCATTCTGTAGATCGTGCCAGTGTGCCCTGGTGGTGGAAGCGGTGGTTATTGTGTTCATCTATTTGGATGAGACGTTCGTTAAACCGAGGCCCCGCCTGCTCTCTCAGGTGGACATAAAAGATCCATGGCACTATTCGAAGAAGAGCAGGGGAGTTCTCTTGGTGTCCTGGCCAACATTTATCCCTCAACAAACATTGCTTAAACAGCCCCCCAGATTATCTGGTCAATGATCTCATTGCTGCTTCTAGGACCTTGCTGTGCGCAAATTATCTTACAACAGTGACTACACTTGAAAATTACTTAATTGGCTGTAAAGCGCTTCGGAACTTCCTGAGGTTGTGAAAGGTGCTACATAAATGCAAGTTCTTTCTTTTTCAGTAACAGGCACCGATCAAGCAAACTGTAAACTTAGCAGAGACCAGATATGGGATCTTCCGTGAACCATGGTTCATTGCCACCAGTGAATTTTTTAATTTTATTAAAGCTAAGATGAATTTGCAATGTCGGACACAGCCGTCTGTACGATGATGCAATCAGCATTGTGATGACATCACCATAATTGATTGGATTCTTTTTCCGGTTTCTAAACACGATGGTGGACTTTCTCTAAACCAGCACTTCCATTGGAAAATGCTCTCAATGTCTGTCTTTTTGATAACTGTTGTTTGGTTTGCACAGATTGGTCAAACTACTTCTAACCTCTTCTTAGTCTCTCTGTGTGGGGCGATTTCAATTGTCGGCCGCTCGTTTCATGCCTGAAAAATGGGCAGTTGAAAATTGTGTGGAGTGGGGGGGGGTTGCTGTTGGTGTGCTGGGAGGGTAATACTTCCACCTCCCATGAACGCCTAAGGGCCGCATGATGCAATTTTCAGGCGCACCAGTAAATGGGCGAGCAGCATGCCCACCTGTTTCTGGCAGGAGGCTGCTCATGTGTATAAATCAGGGTTCTTGTGCCGTTTGGCGGACTACATTTGCAATTTTCAGGTGTGAGTGGTCGAACCAGTGCTCCTCATAAGGACCTCTGAAGGCCACTCCGGAAAAGGCCCAAATATTTTTGGGGGTGAGTTTTTGTGGTGTCGGGAGGAGCGGGCATGCTCCTCCTAGCTCCACAAATACTGTGGCCCGATGCCAGCCTGTGCCCAACCCCCTCCGAGACCGTCTCCCGTCCTCCCACAAGGGATGAGCTGTAGCCGAGCACACGTTTGGCGCCGCGGTTTGCCGGCTACATTCAAATGAAGCCCGAACCTGAAAGTGGCAAGATTCCTGAAGGTGCAGGAGATTATAGATTGTACACGTGTTGACTTACACGAGCTCGCACACAGGAATTCCATTCTCTCGACGTTTGCAACCATCAGCCACTGATTATACAAGTCAGGCAGCTGGGATCAGGAAGGGACATAACTGGTCCATTCAAATGACTTGAATTATATTAAATTTGAGCATTATTAATGCAAGCCACTTCAGGTTCAAAATGCTGGTCAATTGCTCAACCCTGGTATGTAACCGAGAGATGAATGGTTGAATTGTCTATGCTTGTGAACCTGCGTTACAACAATATTTAATAAACAGATGATCTGATATTTTCTCTGTAGGGATTTCAAAGAATAATGTTACTTATTGCCGGCTAAAGTCTTCTGCAAACTCCATTTTACTTTGTTTACATAAACACTGACACGAAAGGTGTAATTTTCAGCCAGCTTTGCGTGCGTTCTTAGACACATGTTTACCAAGGGCTGGTTCGAGAACAGATGTAAAGTGAGTCCTTGGGAGTGTAGTTGTGTAGAAGATCATATGATTCTCTACGTGTACATTTACACAGGATATATGTTGATTACTTTGATAATTGTTTGAACTGGTATCAATTGCAATTTGGAATGAGAAGCTGATGAGAACTGAAAAAATCTCTCGGGAGGCTAAACCCGAGTAAAAACAAAGGGATGGACAGGTTCTCCTATTGGTTGGTTTTGCCAATACCAACAACAACAACTTGCATTTATATAGTGCCATTAACGCAGAAGAAATGTCCCAAGATGAAAATGGACACAGAGATAAAGAAGGAGATATTAGGGAGGGTGAAGAGGTGGATTTTAAGAAGGATCTTGAAGGAGGAGAAGAAGGTGGAGAGACAGAAAGATATACAGAGGGAATTCCAGAGCATGGGGCCTAGATGGCTAAAGGCACAGTCAGCCAAAGTGGGGTGAAGGGAGGGAGGATAAGCAAAATGCCAGAGTCAGAGGAACAGAGAGTTCTGAAGCGGAGGGAGGAATTATAGGTCTGGAGGATGTTGCCGAGATAGAGAGGGTCAAGGTCATGAAGGGATTTAAACTTGAGGAAAATGTTAAATTTGAGGTGTTGGAGGACCGGGAGCCAATGTAAGTCAGCGAGCACAGGGGTGATGGGTGAACGGGACTTCGAGCAAGATAGGACACAGGCAGCCGAGTTTGGATAAGTTGAAGTTTACAGAGTGTGGAGAATGGGAGGCCAGCTAGAAGAGCATTGGAATAATCAAGTCCAGAAGTGACAAAAGCATGCACGAGGGTTATCAGCAGTGGGTGGGCTGAGGCCGGGGCAGGGAGGAGCGATGTTACAGAAACAGAAATAGGTGGTCCTTGTGATGGTGAGTATACGGGGTCATAAAGGATGTTGAGAGTTCGAACAGTCTGGTTCAGCCTGAGACAATGGCTGGGGAGTGCGATGGAATCAGTGGCACAAGTACGGAGTTTGTGACAGGGGTTCAAGACAATGGCTTCAGTCTTCCAAGCACTTAACTGAAAGAAATTGCGGCTCATCCAAGACTAGATATCGGACAAGCAGACAATGGTTGGATCATGAGAGGTGGGGGACAAGTAGAGCTGGGTGTTATCAGCATACACGTGGAAGCTGAACCCATATCTGCGGATGGGCAGCATGTAGATGAGGAAGTGAAAGGGGATCTATTATGTCCGTGTATGATTGAGACACGGACAGCAGGAGTTGAACAAAACAAGTCTTTACTGAAAGGGGTCAATCGGGAAACTGAAACTACAGAGGCTTACTAGCGCCTTTTATACAGGGGTGGTCACTGCCGGTACTGCAGTCTGAGACCAGTTATTCTCTTAAAGGTACATACACAACAATTCCTCCCCTTTTAGATAAACAGTACATAACATTCATTTAACAACTAAATGATAACTAATTACAATCACAATTACGGTTGCTAGATACATTGGTTAAGTTTAAGCAATTATAAGTTCAGTCTTTGAGGAGGCTTCCTGATTCTGTCTGGATAACGCCTCTTTGGGGTATCAGGTTCCTCTGGCAAGGTTGAGTCGGGATCAATGTCGTTGTTTGGTTCATCTGCTTCCAATATCACCGATTCTGCGGTAGCTGCAATTGGTACATCGATTTCATTACCAGGTGTATCAGATCGTGGTGTGGAGTTGACGTTTTCCAGTGACCCTAGAATCTGGTCAGCATGGCGTCTTACAATGCTCTCTCCAACGTCCACGGTATACATGAGAGGTCCTTGCCGTGTACAAATCGTTCCTGGCTGCCATTTCTCAGTGCGGTAGTCCCGGGCCAAAACTGGTTGACCTATCTTAAAACTCCTGGTCGGCCTTTCATTCATATTCTGAAACTGCCTGTTCTCCACATCTCTTCGGACGTTTGGCTTAACCAAATCCAAGCGGCATCGTAGTCTTCGATTGAAGAACATCATGGCTGGAGTTTGGTTGGTAACCGCATGTGTCGCATTCCGGTAGGCAAACAAGAAGTTGTCCACCTTGTGTTGTAGGGGTATATCTTCATTACACATTGCCTTGATAGCCTTCTTGAATGTTTGAACAAACCTCTCGGCCAATCCATTAGTGGCTGGATGATATGGGGCAGATGTGTAATGCTTAACACCATTGTTCTTTAAGAACCTCCGGAACTCTTCAGACACAAACTGTGGTCCATTGTCAGAGCAAATCTGTTCAGGCAGCCCATTCCTGGCGAATATGGTTCGTAAAACTGTGATAGTTTTTTCCGTGGTGGTTGAGGACATTTTTATTACCTCTGGGCACTTTGAACGTGCATCCACCGCAATTAAAAACATCGAGTCCATGAAGGGACCAGCAAAATCAATGTGCACCCTTTGCCATGGAGATGAGGGCCACTCCCATGGATGTAGAGGAGCTTGTGGTGGGGCGTGTTGGACCTTCTGGCATCCTGCACAGCTCTTGGTCATCTCTTCGATTTCTCTATCGATTCCCGGCCACCACACAAACGCTCTGGCTAAGTTCTTCATTTTTACCCCACCCAGATGACCCTCGTGAAGCTCATTGAGCACTCTATCCGTCAACTTAGGTGGAATTACTACTCTGGATCCACACATCAAGGTTCCCCTGCACACTGACAACTGTTCTCTTCTCGGCGAGAATGCTGGCAGCAGTGGTTCGCCATGTGCTGGCCATCCCTTCACCGTTAAATCATAGACCCGTGATAGTGTCGGGTCATTCCGTGTTTCCTTTTCTATGTTTGCATTCGTCACAGGGAGACATTCGACTATGGTCGAGTGGAATAACTCCATTGGATCCACTGCAAGGTCTTCTTCTTCCACCGTCGGCAACGGTAGGCATGAGAATCCATCAGCATTCCCATGCTGTTTAGTTCCTTTGTACTCAATGTCATATTGGTGTGCCCCTAGGAAAAGGGACCACCTCTGCAGCCATTGCGCTGTCATTATCGGTACGCCCTTCTGAGGGTTGAAAATGGAGACGAGGTTGATGATCGGTTAGTAGAGTAAATTTTTGACCGTGCAGGTAGTGATTGAACTTCTTCACCTCCCCCCCACACTAGGCTGAGGGCCTCTCTGTCAATCTGGGCGTAGTTACGCTCGGCAGAAGTTAACGAGCGTGACGCAAAAGCTATCGGCCTCTCTAAACCATCAAGGAATTTATGTGACAGTACCGCCCCAATGCCGTAGGGAGACGCATCACACGCCAGTCTGATCGGCAGTGCTGGGTTGTAGTGAGCCAATACTTCTCTTGAAGTGATTAAGTCCTTACTCTTCTGAAAGGCCCGCTTACAGTCATTGCTCCATTTCCATGCTACTCCCGTTCGTAGCAGGGCGTTCAGTGGGTGCAGGATTGTCGACAAATTCGGCAAAAACTTATGGTAGTAATTCACCAATCCGAGGAATGACCTCAGTTGCGACACATTTTCAGGCGCTGGGGCCTTAACAACCGCTTCAATTTTGTCAGGGGACTTATGTAACCCCTCTTCATCAATCACGTGGCCACAATACGATATCTGTTTCTTAAAAAACTCGCACTTGGGGCGGTTGGCTCGTAGCCCATGTTCCCGTAGTCTAGTGAGCACCTGTTCTAGGTTGTTAAGGTGTTCACTGTCATCTTCACCTGTCACAAAGATGTTGTCCAAGTAACATTGAGTCCCCGGAATCCCTTGCAGGACTTGTTCCATCGCTCTTTGCCATATCGCCGGAGCCGATGCTACTCCGAATACCAACCGATGATACTGGTAAAGACCTTTGTGAGTGTTTATCGTGAGATACTTCCTAGAGGATTCTTCAACCTCCATCTGCAAATATGCTTGTGCTAGGTCAATTTTTGTAAAATGCTTCCCTCCAGACAGTGAGGCGAAGATGTCTTTTATCCTTGGAAGAGGATATTGTACTGTGTGAAGGACTGGGTTCACCGTCACCTTGAAATCCCCACAGATGCGAACCTTCCTTGGCTCCTCAGACTTATTGCTTAACGTTTTCTTCATGACAGGAACGATGGGTGTCGCCCACTCGCTCCAGTCGACATTAGACAACACGCCTGCCTTCTCCAGATTCTCCAGCTCTGCCTCGACGGCTGGGCGAATTGCATATGGTACCGGTCTTGCTTTGAAAAACTTGGGAATTGCATTCACTTCTATTTTTATCGAGGCGGTTACGCCTTTAAGAGTGCCCAGTTCTTGTTGAAATACCTCTTTGGCGTTAGCTAAGATTGTTGACAATCGTCCAGGAGTGACGTCTTCATGTTTTTTACCGTCCACCGTCATTGCATGAATGGAGTGCCAATCTAAGCTTATCTTCCTGATCCATTCACATCCCAATAACGGTGGTCCACCATTTTGCAGTATGTAGAGGTACAATTTACGTATTTTCTTGCCGTTGTATTCGACAGGCACCCTTATTTTTCCTCTGGGGTATACTTTTTGCCCCGTATACGTCGTCAAGACGATGGATGTCTCTCTCAAGGGTATGTGTGAGAATAGCCGCTCGTAGTCTCGTCGATTCATGACGGTTAGCGCTGATCCTGTATCCAATTCCATTTTAACTTGGGACCCTGCTATCGTGAGGGTGACCCAAATGGTTCGGTGATCCTCTTTTGCGATTACATTGTGAAGTTTGAGACAGCTTAGTCTCCTGTTCCCGGATTCACTATCGCTCATCTGGTCTTCGGAACTACTGTCCGTCATCTTTTGTACTTTCTTGTACGGTTCCTTAGTAGCCTTTTTGTTGTCGCTGCTCTTCTTCCCAGACCTGCAAACTCGTGCAATATGTCCCATCTTTCCGCATTGCCTGCATATTTTGTCCTTGGACCAGCAGTCCTTCTGGTCATGGTTAGTTCTGCCGCAGCGATAACATTTTGCAAATCCCCGTGTCATTTCGTGGGTGCCGTATTCCTGTGGCTTTTGTTGAATTTCCGCAGCTCCCCTGGCTGCTGCTTTGTACGATACTGCCACGCTGAAAGCCTTATCTAGCATCAGCTCTTTCTCTGAGAGTAACTTCTGTGTTCCTTCACTCAGAAGTCCACAGACATATTTGTCCCGTAGTGTATCTGCCAGTCCTGCTCCGAACTGGCAGTGCTTTGATAGCTTGCGTAGTTCCGTAAGGTACTCAGCATTGCTCTCATCTTTATGCTGAGTTCTCCTGTGGAATTTAAATCTTTCGGCTATCAACAGCGGTGCAGGGTTTAGGTGTTCCTGTAGGACAGCAACAATTTCGTTAAAACTCTTCGCCTTCGGTTTGGCTGGAGTAATCAGGTCCCACAATAGGCCGTACGTTCTAGCGCCCATTACGTTTAGCAATACCGATGCCTTTTTCTCATCGGCTATTTCATTTGCCTCGCAATATACCTCGACTCTTTCCACATACGTGGTCCAGTCCTCTATTGTATTATCAAAGGCAGTGATACAGCCAGTCTTCGGCATCTTGAAAATCTAAAATGGCGCCTCCCGCGCTTTGCCTTCTTCCCCGATTGAACAAAATGGCACCTCCCGCGCTTTGCCTTCTTCCCCCGCTGATTAAGATGGTGCCTCCCGCGCTTTTGCCTTCTTCCCCGCTGTTGTTAGCGCTGCTATCCGCGGTTTCCGTTGCAACCTGCAGCTCCTCGCGGTTTCCTGCGCGTTTAATATTTCTTTTTTTTAAATTATTTTCCCGTCATGGAACAACCCTGTGGGACTCTTGCCTCCCTCTTCTCGGGTCTATATGCAGCCCGGCTGCATAGCACCGGCCGCGCCCTGTGTGCTCCACCCTCTCTCTCTCCTCTTCCCGACAACGCTGCTTGGCCCCTTGCAAGCCACCCGCTCGAGTTCGCGACCGCCGCAGCCCAGGAAGGATCAGTGTACTGCCTGCCACCAGCCCGATTAGCTGAAGCACCGTCGACAGGAACCACGCCCCGCTTTCGACAGCTTCTCCAGCAATCTTCAACTCCGCTAACACAGGGGCGGATGCCCATGGTCGACGCCCATTTCTCCTGCTTCTTTCTTCCTTCTGGCCTCGACCTCTGCTCACTTCGCTGCAGGAATGGATCCCAGGAAGTGGTGCAGACTGTAGGTAAGTTCGTATCTGTTCGTCGCCAGTATTATGTCCGTGTATGATTGAGACACGGACAGCAGGAGTTGAACAAAACAAGTCTTTGCTGAAAGGAGTCAATCGGGAAACTGAAACTACAGAGGCTTACTAGCGCCTTTTATACAGGGGTGGTCACTGCCGGTACTGCAGTCTGAGACCAGTTATTCTCTTAAAGGTACATACACAACAGGATCAAGGACAGATTCTTGTGGGACTCCAGAGGTAATAGTGCTGGGGTGGGAAGAGAAGTCAGAGATGCTTTGGTTATGATCGGATATTTAAGAGTGGAACCAAGTGATGGCAGCCTCACTGCGTTGGACAATTGAGGAAAGGCATTGGAGGAGGATGGTGTGGTTGACTGTGCCAAAGACTGCAGAGAGTACGAGGAGGGGTAATGCACCATGGATGTGGAGGACATCATCTGTGACTTTGGTTAGTTCCATTTTAGTGCTATTGCAGGGCTGAAAATTGATTGAAGATATTCAAACCTGGAATTGCAGGAAAGATGAAGAAGAAGTTATTATTTCAAGTCTCCATGCCATTGTGTTTCCCTGAGTTTTCTTGGAGCTTCCCCATGAGTCGAAATTGGGCCTGCACCTACCTAGTGTAGACATTTTAATGCAGTGGGAGGGGACGTACCCAGCCACCTGACTCATTTTCTGGAGCAACCACTTGTTGGGCCCCTGTCAAAACCTGGTGCTGTGACCTGCCCTGTGCCTGCACTGGGTAGAGGGGACCAGGGTGAAGAAACCAAGGCAGGTATTCAACTTTATGTTTAATTACTCCGCTCCCCACCTCCCCCCACAGGAACATTTGAGGTGCTTGGACCTGCTTATCTCCAGCAGCAGCCAGATCCTGCCGTCCCAGAGCGCAGATACAACTGTGCCATGATTTCCTCCCTGCCCCTAAAGTTCCTCTCGTGCCGTGAATAAGAACCAGGGGAGGAAAAATGCAGAGAGCTGCCTCTTCACAGCCTCAGTGCACCTCAAGTGTGTTGTATCTGTCAGGCACCCAGTTCAGTAGATCTAATGCAAATCGATATTCCAGGCAAACTGAGTCACCTACATTATGACTTCCTTATCACTGCTTCCCCCATATCTCCTTGAAGGAAGGAAGGGAGGGTTGGATGGATGATCACAAAATTCAAACCTATATCCACACCTTGTAAAAAGCAACGGAAAATCCAAGAAGGGGTTTATGGCTATTTATGGAATCAAAGAAATTGATGGAATCAAAGAAATGGTAAATGACCATTTTGTCCCATTGCTCCTGTGCCGAGTTTCCGTAAGGACTTAATCCCATTACCCTGTCCTTTCCCCGTGTCATGTTAATTTTTTTCCTGTTCAAGTATTTATCTGCTTTCCCCCTTCATGCCCAACTGAAAATTCAGCACAGACAAATCGCATTCTCTTTCTCTAAAATGTAACCGTCCTCAATTGTGCAGCTGGCACTAGGTAACTGTTTCAGGTCACCAGGTAAACGGGACATTTATAGAAACAGGTCTACAACAATAATTGGAATGGTTCAGCTTTAATGCTTGTATCCAATTTTGAGACTTACCTAGATAATCATTTCCATGTGATCAAATTGCATACAGCGTGAACCACCTATCACAAACACTTGTACCTCCCTCTGTTGTAATAATATGATTGCTAATCAGTACTCAAACACAAAGAGATGTAGTTACATGAACTTTACAGACTGCAGCAACCAGTCCAGAGCACAAGTGAAGGAAAACCATCACTGTTTTAGCTCGGTGAAATAGTGTTATCGAGTTTCTGAAGCTGCAGGAACCTGAGAGAGAAACTATTTTACAACAGATGGAGCCTGGTACCCTACAAAAGTAAGTAGCATGAGTCGATGTATTTTCTGTTCACGTGGATGCTTAATTAAAAATGACATTAGTTTCAGGTGAATTTATTTCTACCTGTGATTCAAAAAAATGCAAATAATCATGGACTTATTCAAAATGTGAGTTTTCTTTTTTTGAGAATGAAAAATGAATGTGAAAATACATTTGCAACATTTTTTAAATATGGATTTCCTCTTTTTAAAGTGCAACCTAGTCATTATTTTTAAGCGATCTTGTAACGCAAGGGCCAAGTAAAATAATTTTAATGGCCAAAAAAAATATTAATATTGAAACATTTTATTGGATTGTTTCGCAGGAAGTTATGGCTAACAATTGCATTATGATAAACAGATTCCAAATATTCGGTTCTATCCTTTAAAGAAAATATTAGAGCTTTGTATTGTGATTAAAAACTGCTTCGATAACGCGTGATTAAAGAGTCAGTAACCACGGGAAATATATTTTCCAGGGAGTGACCATGTAATAGGCTGTTTCCAAATACAAACTTTATCAATTTGTTCATAATTATATCGAGAATCACAGTTCTTTGAGAAGTATTCTCTCCTTCTAAATGTATTGTAAAAACTGATAACTGTGCAGGTAATCTTTATTTTTATACTTTACATATACATTTTACATATACACTTTATATAATTTTAAATATATTTAACATAATATAACTAGTCAAGGATTAGCTAACTCAGTTAGACCAGGAACCAACCTATGATCCTCCTGATCTGTACAGACCATGTAGCCAACTTAGCCACTAAGATATTGCAGTCACTCAAGTGCAAAGACAATTTCAAGAACAATTCTTTATGATAGCCTGTTGGAAAAAAAATCTTTACGATCATATTGGAGAGTTTTCAAGCATATTGTACAAGATTAATACGTGGCTAGAGGAATGGTGCCAGGGGAAGGGATTCAAATTCCTGGGACATTGGAACCGGTTCTGGGGGAGGTGGGACGGTTTGCACCTGGGCAGGACCGGGACCGATGTCCTAGGGGGAGTGTTTGCTAGTGCTCTGGGGGAGGGTTTAAACTAAAATGGCAGGGGGTTGGGAACCTGAGCAGGGGGACAGAGGAAAGGGAAACAAGGATAAAAGCAAAAGATAGGAAGAAGAAAAACAAAAGTGGCAGTCAGAGAAACCAACGGTTTAAATCAAACATGGCCACAGTAAATAATAATTCTAATAGGTCTAAGAGCGTTAAAAAAACAAGCCTGAAGGGTCTTAATGCGAGGAGCATTCATAATAAGGTGGATGAATTAGTTGCGCAAATAGAGGTAAATGAATATGATTTGATTGTGATTACGGAAACATGGCTCCAGGGTGGCCAAGGCTGGGAACTCAACATCCAGGGGTATTCAATATTCAGGAAAGATAGGCAAAAAGGAAAGGGAGGTGGGGTAGCATTACTGGTTAAAGAAGGGATTAACACAATTGTAAGGAAGGATATTAGCTCTGATGATGTGGAATCTGTATGGGTAGAACTGAGAAATACCAAGGGGCAGAAAACATTAGTGGGAGTGGTATATAGACCTCCAAACAGTAATGCGGAGGTTGGGGATGGCATTAAAAGGGAAATTAGAGAAGTGTGCAAAAAGGGCACGGCAGTCATCATGGGTGACTTTAATCTACATATAGATTGGGCTAACCAAATTAGTAACAATACTGTGGAGGAGGAATTCCTGGAGTGTTTACGGGATGGTTTCCTGGACCAATATGTCGAGGAACCAACCAGAGATCGGGCCATCTTAGACTTGGCATTATGTAACGAGAAAGGATTAATTAGCAATCTTGTTGTGCGAGGCCCCTTGGGTCAGAGCGATCATAATATGATCGAATTCTTCAGTAAGATGGAGAATGAAGTAGTTGACTCAGAGACTAGGGTCCAGAATTTAAATATAGGAAACTACAATGGTCTGAGGCGCGAATTGGGTAGGATTGATTGGGGAATGTCACTCAAAGGGTTAATGGTGGATAGGCAATGGCAAACATTCAAAGACCGCATGGATGAACTACAGAATTTGTTTATCCCAGTTTGGCATAAAAATAAAACAAAAAAGGTGACTCAACCGTGGCTAATGAGGGAAATTAGGGATAGCATAAGATCTAAGGAGAGGACATATAAATTGGCCAGAAAAAGCAGTAATCCAGAGCATTGGGAGCAGTTTAGGATTCAACAAAGGAGGACAAAGGGATTAATTAAGAAAGGGAAAATAGAATATGAGAGTAAGCTTTCAGGGAACATAAAAACTGACTGTAAAAGCTTTTATAGCTATGTGAAGAGAAAAAGATTGGTGAAGTCAAGCATAGGTCCCTTACAGTCAGAATCAGGGGAATTTATAATGGGGAACAAAGAAATGGCAGACCAATTAAATACATATTTTGGTTCTGTCTTCACAAAGGAGGACACAAATAACCTCCCAGAAATGTCGGGGAACATAGGATCTGATGAAAGGGAGGAACTGAAAGAAATCAGTATTTGTAGGGAAATGGTGTTAGGGAAATTGATGGGATTGAAGGCCGATAAATCCCCAAGGCCTAATAATCTATATCCTAGGGTACTTAAGGAAGTGGCCCTAGAAATAGTAGATGCATTGCTGATCATCTTCCAACATTCGATGGAATCTGGAACAGTACCCATGGATTGGAGGGTGGCTAATGTTACCCCACTATTCAAAAAAGGTGGTAGAGAAAAAACGGGGAATTACATCGGTCTGACATCGGTAGTGGAGAAAATGCTAGAGTCCATTATAAAAGATGTAATAGCAGAGCACTTGGAAAACAGTGACAGGATCGGAGAAAGTCAACATGGATTTACAAAAGGTAAATCATGCTTGACTAATCTACTGGAATTTTTTGAGGATGTAACTGGTAAAATAGATAAGGGAGAACCAGTGGATGTGGTGTATTTGGACTTTCAGAAGGCTTTCGATAAGGTCCCACATAAGAGGTTAGCATGTAAAGTTAAGGCACATGGGATTGGGGGCAAGGTATTGACTTGGATAGAGAACTGGTTGGCAGATAGAAAGCAAAGAGTTGGAATAAACGGGTCTTTTTCCGAGTGGCAGACAGTGACTAGTGGGGTACCGCAGGGATTGGTCCTTGGACCCCAGCTATTCACAATATATATTAATGATCTAGACAAGGGAACTAGATGTAATATCTCCAAATTTGCAAACAACACAAAGCTGGGTGGGCGTGTGTGCTGTGAGGAGGATGCTGAGAAACTACAGGATGATTTGGACAGGTTGGGTGATTGAGCAGAAGCATGGCAGATGCAATATAACGTGGATAAATGTGAGGTTATCCACTTTGGTGTCAAAAACAGGAAGGCAGATTATTATCTGAACGGCAATAGATTGGGAGAAGGGGAAGTGCAACGAGACCTGGGTGTCCTTGTGCACCAGTCACTGAAGGTAAGCATGCAGGTGCAGCAGGCGGTTAAGAAGGCACATGGCATGTTGGCCTTCATAGCGAGAGAGTTTGAGTACAGGAACAAGGATGTCTTGCTGCAGTTGTACAGGGCCTTGGTGAGACCACATCTTGAGCATTGTGTGCAGATTTGTGTGCCTTATCTGAGGAAGGATATTCTTGCCATGGAAGGAGTTCAGCAACGATTCACCAGGCTGATACCTGGGATGGCAGGAATGACGTATAAGGAGAGATTGGGTCAATTGGGCTTGTACTCGCTGGAGTTCAGAAGAATGAGAGGGGATCTCATTGAAACTTATAAAATTCTGGCAGGACTGGACAGACTAGATGCAGGGAGGATGTTCCCGATGGTCGGGGAGTGCAGAACCAGGGGTCACAGTCTAAGGATAAGGGGTAAGCCATTTAGGACAGAGATGAGGAGGAATTTCTTCACCCAGAGAGTGGTGAACCTGTGGAATTCTCTACCACAGAAGGCAGTAGATGCCAGTTCATTAAATATATTCAAGAAGGAGTTGGATATATTTCTTAAGGCTAAAGGAATCAAGAGGTATGGGGAGAAAGCAGGGACCGGGTACTGAACTTGGATGATCAGCCATGATCTCATTGAATGGCGGAACAGGCTAGAGGGGCCGAATGGCCTACTCCTGCTCCTATCTTCTATGTGTGTTTCTATGTTTCTATGTTTCTATCTGATGGTAAACTTTAACTAACTGTTCCAGAATGACTTCCAGTTGTGACCATTTCAAAATACTTTTAAGGATTTTGTTTATTAATATGCCAAAGCTATGAAGACTAATAGTTTAAAGAAGTAGGCCTAGAAATTCAGTTGCGTGCGCCAGCCGTTAGCGCCTTAGGAGGAGTAGATCTCAAGCGCTAGGCGCTTAGCGCCCGGGCGCAGCACGATCTGCGCCTCGCCCCAACTTCAGTAGACATTTAGCGCCGGCGCAAAGTCTTTGCCCGCGCCCTGCTGCGCGCGCAGATTATGACGTCATTTCCTCGTGCAACGCCCTTTGTGCGCCCCAAACCGGAACTTCAGTCGCGCCGGCCCATTGTGCGCCGGGTGGCCCTAACGACTGTGGAGTGGAACGGTGCACAGCCGAAGCGGGCCGCGGGGGAGCGCAAATTAAAGGGCACTTACCCTGCACTATAAAGGGCAGGCATTTTGCAGCAATCACTCTTGTGCAACGGATTTTTTGAAAAAAACCAAGGAAGGGAGCTTACTGCTTTGGGCCAACACTAGGACAGGTATTTTTGGCTTCAGGCCAGAGCTTTGCAATTCGCCTTCACTGATATCTCATTGTTTGCCAGCATATTATGGGGGCTGCATGGGGTGCCAATGCTGAGTTTCAGGATTATGTCGGAAGGGCTCGCAGACGCTGTGTTAGAGGGGCAGCCCTGGCTAGACGCAGAGGGGGCAACAGGCGTTGGCAACGTGGGCCTTACCCACTCAGGCAATACCGCCAGCAGGTCTCGTATCTCAACATGACTGGCGCGCAATGTGTTCGGAGGCTGCGATTCAGAAGGGAGGTGGTTGCAGAGATCTGCCATCTGCTTCACAGAGATCTGCGTCCACAGCTGAGTTGCAGGACGTCTCTGTCGGTGGAAGTGAAGGTGACGGTGGCTCTGAACTTCTATGCCACCGGCTCCTTCCAATCAGCTGCTGGGGACATAGCTAACATATCCCAGTTCGCCGTCCATTGCTGCATCCACCAGGTCACCAATGCCCTTTTCAGAAGGAGACGCCAATTCATCTCTTTCCCCATGACCCTGGAGAGGCAGCAGCAGCGTGCAGTGGGATTTGCAAGAATCGCGGACTTCCCCATGGTGCAGGGCGCCATTGACTGCACGCATGTGGCTTTGCGGGCACCTCTGGACCATCCTGAGGATTACCGCAACCGGAAGGGCTACCATTCCCTCAACGTACAGCTGGTGTGTGACCACAGGCAGCGCATCCTAGCTGTCAATGCCCGCTTTCCAGGCAGCAGCCACGATGCCTTTATCCTGCGACAGACTACTGTGGCTGACATCTTCCAGGCACAGCCTCACCCAAGAGGATGGCTTATCGGGGACAAAGGCTATCCTTTGTGTACCTGGCTCATGACCCTGCTCCGCGCGCCCAGGACCCCTGCTGAAGAGGCATACAACGAGAGCCATCAAGCGACTAGGAACATCATAGAACAAACAATTGGTGTCCTCAAGCAACGGTTCCGCTGCCTGGATCGTTCCGGCGGATCTCTGCAGTATTCGCCGGAGTGAGTCTCCCAGTTCGTGGTCGTTTGCTGCATGCTGCACAACCTGGCTATCCGCAGGACTCAGGCACTGCCACCTCACGCTGGAGCACCACCTCAGGAGGAGGAGGAGGAGGAGGAGGAGGAGTACCAGGCCAGGAGGGAGGCACAAGGTCCAAGGGCCGCCCGTCGGCGGCTTATTGAACGTCACTTCTAGGCCCCCTGTCAGGGAATGGCTTGTGCCAATGAAAGAACATGAATGCAGCCGCTCCGCAAGCCCTCAGCCGCTTAAGGCAACAAACACTTCAAAGATCAAACATGGACAATATGAATAAATAAAATGCTTTATTGAACAAACTCAGGGCCCTTCCCACATGAAACCCAAAAACAGACAACACCCCCCAAAAAACAGTCACACACATGACTCACTCCCACAACCTGGGGAGGAATAACAAAACATTTAAACAAAAATGGCCTTCATCCTCGGCCTTAACAAAACAACCATCCCCAGAAACAAAACAACCATCCCAATATAAACAAACATTTGTCCACACCCCCTACTTTGTGGCCCGCGAGGGCGATTCCTTGTCCAGCCTTTGGCGGCCCCTGGCCGCCCTGCTGCTCCTCTTCAAACCGTGCCCAGTGGCTGCTGCAAGGCTGGGGGAAGGCTCCTGAGGGGCACATGTCGTCACGGCAGATGCTCTTGGGGGTCGGCCTAGACGAGGTCTGGCCCTCGAGGGGCCGGCTGGTGAATGCTGCAGCTGTGGCTGGCCAGCATCAGTCGGACCAGCATCTCGTGGCAGCTCCACTGGGGGAGTGACAGTGGCGGCTGGAGGAATGGGGGCAAGCTGGCGTATGGCAGGCGGCCGCTGGTCAAGTGACACACTGGCACTCGCCTGGGCCCGCACTGCAGCATGCGCTGCAATGTGCCGAACGACAGACCGCTGTGCTGCTACAGCGCGGCGGGTGTCCTGGCGATGCCTGGCTGACGCAGCGAGTGTGGCAGCAGTGAGTGCCCGTGCTGCCCTGGTCTGTGACCGCATCAGACCAGCCAGTGACTGCACGGCACTACTGATCACCTGCCCACTCGCTGCGTGAGCTGCCCCGAATTCCACCCAACTCGCTGCCTGTGCTGCCACGAATTCGGCACGACTCGCGTCCTGTGCTGCCCCGAATAGCTCCAAACTCCTGGCCTGTGAGGCCCCGAACTCGGCCACACTATGAGCCAGGGACTCGATGGCCTCAGGCATTCGTGCCACAACCCCCATGAGCTCGGTGTGCCGGCGCTCCGAATCCACGGACATTTGATCGAGGAGGCGCAGCTCCTCGGAGTTGACCGTCGCCGGACTGGAGGCCGGACTCTCCCTCTGGGGAGAAGGCCGCCGAGCTGGCCGACCCTTCCCACGTTGCTGGATGCCACTGGGCCCAGCAACTACACCCCTCTGGGAAGAAGGCCGCTGAGCAACCGCACACCCCCTGCGTTGCTGCACGCCACTGGTCCCAGGAGCGACACTCCCCTCCGACACTTCCCCCACGCTCTCCTCCAGGGAAGACGTGTCCCCTACATTGGCATCCCCTGGCGCGGGTGAGGGTTCCCCTGATGGGCCGCCTTCCTCTTCCTCCTCCTCCTCCTCCTCCTCTTCCGAGGGGCTGTCACTGGCAGCTTCAGGGACCTCCTCCTCACCATCTGAAAGCAGGAAGGGACAAGAGTAGCTTTAGATTGAGGAGAGGGCGTCAGCGAGGGAGGCATGAGTGGTGGCATTCAGCGCATTGGTCGGACAGTGGCAAAGGATGTAGATCTGATGCGTAAGTGGGACGAGAGAGGTCCAAAAGGTGATGTCCTTACCATTGGTGCCCAGAACAGGGTCGGCATCTCCACTGGCAACGGGCCCAATCACCCGGGCTCCCATGAGGTGACCCACGCGCTCTTCCAGGTCAGTGAGCTGCTGGATCTGGGGACCGCCTCCCCCGGTCTCAGTCCGGCTCTTCTGATTGTGGGCCAGCTCGGCCTGCAAGAGAAAGGACGGCCTCTAAGTACAGTGTGTAGCCCTCATCTGGTGTGCACTGCCTCCCATGGTCGAATAGCTTGGCCAGTGTGGAGCCCTGATCTGGTGTGCACTGCCTCCCATGGTCGAATAGCTTGGCCAGTGTGGAAAGTGCAGAATGTGCAATTGATGTTCATGCCAGTCCCATAGCTGCGGGATGAGGGCTGGCCATTAGGGCTTTCAGGTCCCTTTGCCCATAATGTGAGGTGCACATGCAAGGATGAGGAGGACACTGGAAAGGGTGCTCACCCTGACAATCCTGGTGAGGTCATTGAACTTTTTTCTGCATTGGACAGAGTTCCTGGGGACCTCGCTGTTGGCTGTCACCCTGATGGCGACCTCCCTCCAGGCTTTCCTGTAGACGCTGGTCGCAGGCTTCTTCCCACTGTCCGGGAACAGGTGTTTGCGTCTCCTCTCCAAAGCCCCAACCAGCAGCTTCAAATTATGGCCAGAGAAGCGCTGCGCTCGTTCACGGGCCTTCTGATTGTGGGCCAGCTATTTCTGTTCAGCAGCAGTGTTTAGGCCTAGCTGGAGGGCTGCAGTGTCCAGGGCGTGGCAGCAGACGAACTCGACCCTTCCCCCTTTAAGAGCTGGCCGGCACCAGGGTGTCTGCTGTCAATCAAGAAATGACCGCACCTGCGCTGCGCCCGGCCTCGGCGGCTTAGCTCAGCACCGCCGGCTTTGCGCCTAAAGATAGTTGTGGAACGCCAGTTTTAGCGCTCGAGCAAACTCTTAGGGCGAAGCTACTGAATATCGGCGAAGTGGCCTCGACTTTGCGCCGGGCGCAAACTTTAGCAGCCGCCCGACTTTTCCGCCCCAAAAGTGGCTATACTGAATTTCTAGGCCGTAGTGTTGGAGATATCCATGACCCAGTTATTCATATTGGGTAACCTTGTTTTGTAATAATTTATCCTCTCTAACCTCATATTTTGGGTCATACTGTGGTTTCCAGTTATAGTTGTTTACTTATAATGATCAAACTCTGTTAATCTAATTGTTTATTGTGGTCAGTGCCACTTGGTTTTGCCAGTTTCCCCATTGTTGACGGCTGCTTCAGTTGTAACACTGTTCAATCAAGCATATAAATGTAAACGAGATTTAACTGATTAACTATGAAGGATTTTGAGAATGGCTCAATCACTGCACTGCAGAGCACTGCTGCTCAGCAAGTAATTACACTTTAGACCAGGGCTTCTCAAGGTTTTTGCTTCTGAGGCTCTCCCTCCCGTGTTATAAAAATGCCCAGACCCCCCGTAACACAACACAATTCATCCTGGCTCGGTACTTTGTTTTGTACTGTCCCCGACACCCGGAGCCCTCGATGTCCCCGACACCCGGAGCCCTCGCTGTCCCCGACACCCGGAGCCCTCGCTGTCTTCTGGCGTCCTGGCTGATATTTACCCCTCAACTAACATTACTTAAAAAAAAGGTTGGCTGTCATTCATGCCATTGCTGTTTGTGGGGACCTTGCTATGTGCAATTTGACTGCTGCATTTTGCTACATTAAAGAAAGAAAGACTTGCATTTATATAGTGCCTTTCACGACCACCAGACGTCTCAAAGTGCTTTACAGCCAATGAAGTACTTTTGGAGTGTCCTCACTGTTGTAATGTGGGACCGTAACTGTAACTACACTTCAAAAGTACTTTATAGGCTGTGCAGCACTTTAGGACATCCTGAGGTTGTGAAAGGTGCCGTATAAATGCGCAAGTTGTTTATTTTTCCTTTTTTCATTATTTTGAAAATCTCTATCTCCATTTTCTGTTCCAGTGAAAAAAGCCCCAATTTTTGGAGTCTTTCATCCTAACTATAATCTTTCATTCTTGGTATAATTTGAATGAATCTTCCCTGTACCCATTGCATGACTTTAATATCCTTCCTCTAATGGGCTTTAATATCCTTCCTCTAAATGTATTTATGTAGCGCCTTTAACGTAGTAAAACGTCCCAAGGTGCATCACAGGATTCACAGACAAAAAATTTGACATTGAGCCATATAAGGAGATATCAGGGCAGATGACCAAAAGCTTGGTCAAAGAGGTAGGTTTTAAAGAATGTCTTAAAGGAGGAAAGACAGGTAGCGAGGCAGAGCGGTTTAGAGAGGGAATTCCAGAGCTTAGGGCCTAGGCAGCTGATGGCATGGCCACCAATGGTGGAGCGATTAAAATCGGGGATGCTCAAGAAATCAGAATTAGAGGAGTGGAGACATCTTCGAGGATTGTGAAGCTGGAGGAGATTACTGAGATAGGGAAGGGTGAGGCCATGGAGGGATTTGAAAACAAAGATGAGAATTTTTAAATCGAGGCGTTGCTTAACCGGGAACCAATGTAGGTCAGCGAACAGAGGGGTGATGGGTGAACGGGACTTGGTGCGAATTAGGACACGGGCAACAGAATTTTGGAAGACCTCAAGTTTACGGAGGGTAGAACGTGGGAAGCCAGCCAGGAGTGCATTGGAATAGTCAAGTCTAGAGGTAACAAAGGTATAGATGAGGTTTTCAGCAGCAGATGAGCTGAGACGGGGGCGGTGACGGGCAATGTTAGGTGGTTGATGATTTTTTTATCTCTTAGGTTATTATCCCTTCATTGGCAATATTCTAATAAAAAAGGATTTAATATCTAATCTTGTGATGGATTTCTCTCTGACAGTGAGGAGGGAAATGGTGGGAAGATATTATAGACTGGACTGCAGGCCAGCTGTCCTTTGCGTTGTTACTAATGGGTAGCTAAAAATAAAAGCATCCAATCCTCACATTGTTAATATACCCATGAATCAGATGTAGGGGAGCTAACTAATTCCTGTATTATTTCTCGTTTGTTTCAAAAGATTCGCTATTGGCTCATGCTCAAAGTATTCACAGGTATTGTTTTTTCAGAAAGAAGGTATTTGCTGGAATAAAACTGAAGAAGAAGAAAAAGGAAGAACTGGGTTTATTCATAACAAACAAAGGTGCATTAGGTAAGGCCTTGAAAATAAATATCTCATTACTGATAATAAGGAATATAAACAGTGTACTAAGAGATGAGGCACAGCGTTTAATGTGGAATTTGCTAAGAGATTGTTAGACCAGCATTATGATAAATGTATTCTATTATAAATCAAGTGGTAGTCCTCCCCCTCCCCCCAAAATAAATAGGAGCCAATTATACTGAAAGATCAGTTGCGTTGGTGCCAGATGTTAAATTAATTCTTGCTATGGCAATACGAAACTTCAGGAGAAATTTAAAGGTGACTCACAATGCTAGGTTACATAGAATTTACAGCACAGAAACAGTACGTTCGGCCTAACTGCTGGTGTTTAAACTCCACAGGAGCCTCATCCCATCCCTTTTCATCTAACCCTATCAGCATAACCTTCTATTCCTTTCTCTCTCATGTGTTTATCTCATTTCCCCTTAAATATATCTATGCTATTTGCCTCAACTTACTGCCTGTGGTATTGAGTTCCACATTCTAACCACTCTCTGGAATTCTCTACCCCAAAGGGCTGTGGATGCTGAATCGTTGAGTATATTCAAGGGTGAGCTGGAGAGATTTTGGACTCATGGGGAATCGAGGGATATGGAGATCAAGCAGGAAAATGAAGTTGAGGTAAAAGATCAGCCTTGATCTTATTGAATGGCGGAGCAGGCTTGAGGGGCCATATGGCCTACTCCTGCTCCTAATTCTTATGTCCTTAAAGAATTTTCTGCTGAATTCACGATTGGATTTATTAGTGAATATCTTATATTTACGGCCCCTAGTTTTGATCTCCCCAACAAGTGGAAACATCTTCTCTACATCTACCCCATCAAACCCTTTCATAATCTTAAAGACCTCTATTAGGTCAGCACTCAACCTTCTCTTTTCTAGAGAAAAGAGCCCCAGCCTGTTCAATCTTTCCTGATAGGTATAACCTCTCAGTTCTAGTATCATCCTTGTAAATCTTTTTAGCACCTTCTCCAGTGCCTCCAAATCCGTTTTATAATATGGAGACCAGAACTATGCACAGTACTCGAGTGTGGTCTAACCAACGTTCTATACAAATTTAAAATAACTCCTCTGCTTTTCAATTCTATCCCTCTGGAATTGAACCCCAGTGCTTTGTTTGCTTTTTTAATAGCCTTATTAACCTGTGTCACTACTTTTAGCGATTTGTGTATCTGTACCCCTAGATATCCTTTGCTCTACCACCTCAGTTAGTCTCTTATTTTCCAAGGAGTATATGACTTCCTTATTCTTCCTACCAAAATGTACCACATTACACATATATGTTGAAATTAATTTGCCAATTACAAGCCCATTCTGTAAGTTTATTAATGTCTTCCTGTATTTTGCCACAGTCTTCCTCAGTGGTAATGATACCCCACAATTTGGTGTCATCCGCATTAAATTGTACTTTTGATTCCTAAGTCCAAATCGTTTATGTAAATGGTGAATAACAGTGGTTCCAGCATCGATCCTCGTGGAACATCACTTCTTACCATTTGCCAGTCTCAGTAACTACCTTTAATTTCTACTGTCTGTTTTCTGTTTTATAGCCAGCTTGCTATCCATTCTGCTACTTGCCCACTGATTCTACATGTTCTTCATTATTTATTCATTCATAGGATATGGGTGTCGCTGGCAAGGCCAGCATTTATTGCCCATCCATAATTGCCCTTGAGAAGGTGGTGGTGAGCCACCATCTTGAACCACTGCAGTCCGTGTGTTGAAGGTACTCCCACAGTGCTGTTAGGGAGGGAATTCCAGGATTTTGACCCAGCGACGATGAAGGAACGGAAATATTTTTCCAAGTCAGGATGGTGTGTGACTTGGGGGGAACTTGGACATGGTGGTGTTCCTATGCATCTTTTTTTGCTATTTGTTTCTGGGATGTGGGCGTCACTGGCAAGGCCAGCTTTTATTGCCCATCCCTAATTGCCCTTGAGAAGGTGGTGGTGAGCTGCCTTTTTGAACCGTTGCAGTCATTGGTGGTGAAAGTACTCCCATTGTACTGTTAGGGAGGGAGTTCCAGGATTTTGGCCCAGCAACGATGAAGGATTTCCAAGTCAGGATGGTGTCTAACTTGGAGGAGAACTTGCAGGTGGTGGTGTTCCCATGCACCTGCTGCCCTTGTCCTTCTAGGTGGTGGTAGAAGTCGCGGGTTTGGGAGGTGCTGCCAAAGAAGCCTTGGCGAGTTGCTGCAGTGCATCTTGTAGATGGTACACACTGCAGCCACGGTGCACTGGTGGTGGAGGGAGTACATATTTAAGGTGTTGAATGAGTTGCCGATCAAGCGGGCTCCTTTGTCCTGGATGGTGTCGGGCTTCTTGAGTGTTTTTGGAGCTGTACTCATCCAGGCAAGTGGAGAGTATTCCATCACACTCCTGACTTGTGCCTTGTAGATGGTGGCAAGGCTTTGGGGAGTCAGGAGGTGAGACACTCGCCGCAGAATACCCAGCCTCTGACCTGCTCTTGTTGCCACAGTATTTATATGGCTGGTCCAGCTAAGTTTCTGGTCAATGGTGACTCCCAGTTTGTTGTTGGTGGGGGATTCGACGATGGTAATGCCATTGAATATTAAGGGAGGTGGTTAGACTCTCTTGTTGGAGATGGTCATTGCCTGGCACTTGTGTGGCGCGAATGTTACTTGCCACTTATCAGCCCAAGCCAGGATGTTGTCCTGGTTTTGCTGCATGCGGGCACAGTCTGCTTCATTATCTGAGGAGTTGTGAATGGAACTGAACACTGTGCAATCATCAGCGAACATTCTCACTTCTGACCTTACGATGGAGGAATGTCATTGATGAAGCAGCTGAAGATGGTTGGTTCTAAGACACAGCCCTGAGGAACTCCTGCAACTATGTCCTGGGGCTGAGATGATTGGCCTCCAACAACCACAACCATCTTCCTTTGTGCTAGGTATGACTCCGTATGACTACTACGTGGTACCTTATTGAAGGCCTTTTGAAAATACAAATATATTGCGTCCACTGCATTACCGTTGTCAACCTTGCTGTTACTTCTTCAAAGAACTCAATAAGGTTGGTCAAACATGATCGTACCTTTTGAAATCCATTGACTATTCTTTATTATATTTTCAGTTTCTAGATGTTTTTCTATTGCATATTTGAGTAAGGATTCCATTAACTTTCCTACCACCAACGTAAAGTTAATTGGTCTATAGTTCCCTGGATTTATTCCAACTCCCTTTTTAAATATAGGAGTCACGTTAGCTGTCCGCCAGTCCTCTGGCACTATTACCTTTCCTAATAAATTTTTATATAATTGTAATAGTGCCTCTGCTATCTCTTCCCTAACTTCTTTTAATATGTGCATATGCAATCCATTCGGACCAGAGGTTTATCCTCTCTAAGTTTGATTAGCTTATCAATTATCTCCCCCCTTTCTATCTTAAACACCTCTATATACTTTTTGATCTCCTCTTCTAATGTCATGCCCACCATGGTAAATACTGAAACAAAGTAATTATTTAATATTTCTGCCATTTCGCTGCCATTACCTGTGAGTTTATCATGTGTACCCCTAGTGGCCCAATCCCTATCCTGGTTTTTCTTATGTTATTTATGTGTCTGTAGAATACTTTATTATTTCTTTTTATATCCCTTGGTAATTTAATGTCATAGTTTCTTTTTGCCTTCCTAATTATTTTTTTTACTTCTTCCCTAACCTTTTCATATCCTCTTTTGTCGTCCTCTCCTTTGTTGTCTATGTACTTAGTGTATGCCTTTTTCTTCAATTTCAATGTTACCCTTATTTCTTTATTCATCCATGGTGTGTCATTCCTGGCTAGTTTTGCCTTGTTTTCTAATGGGATATGTTGTATCCGTGTGTTAATGGAGACACGGAATGCAGGAGTTGGTTTACAGGTGTTTACTGAACAAAGTCTGGAGGTGAACTAAAAGATACAAGACACTATACAGGCTTATGTAGCCCGAGTGGCCACTACCGGCATTACAGTACACAGGGGCTCTTAAAGGCACATACACCACAGGATATATTTCTCCTGGACTCTCTTGATCACTGTTTTAAATGTTTCCCACTGCTGTTCTATTTCTTTGTTGGTCAGTATATTTTTTCCAGTTTATTTTCCATAGATCCATTCCCATCCCCTTTAAAATCAGCTTTTTCCAATTTATTACTTTGGTCTTTGTCTTACTTATGTCCTTCTCAATCTTTATCTTAAACCTTATTTTGCTGTGATCGCTTTTGCGCAGATGTTCCCCTGTGCTTACTTCTCTTGTCTATTCTGGTTCATTTCCCATTACTTGATCCAGCAGTGCTCCATCTCTTGGGGTTTTTACATACTGGATAAGAAAGAAGTCCTGCACATAGTGTAAAAACTACATTCCCAGTGAAAGGCACTATATAAATGCAAGTCTTTCTTTTCTTTTTAAATGCGTAGCATCGGAGATCCAAGCTCTGATCTCTACAGGACAACAGTCAGTCCACGCTAACCCTTTCCCCAGTAAGCAAGGCTGTCCTTCAAACAAGCTGTTGCATCAGTATCCATTTTGATTTGTTTGTGCACCATGTTTGTTTTCACAATTATCATAATTTATATGCATATACCCTCAGGTAATTATGACAACAAAGTCACCTGGGTAATTCAAAATAAATCCAAGATCCACAAACAGGACTGCCCTGGTAGACCCATCGTTTCAGCCTGTTCTTGCCCCACGGAACTTATCTTTTCCTATCTCGACTCTATCTTTTCTCCCCTTGTCCAGTCTCTTCCCACCCACATCCGCGACTCTTCGGACGCCCGCCGCCACTTTAACAGTTTCCAGTTTCCTGGCCCCAACCGCTTCCTCTTCACCATGGACGTACAATCCCTCTACACCTCCATCCCCCACCAGGATGGCCTGAGGGCGCTCCGCTTCTTCCTTGAACAGAGGCCCGACCAGTCCCCATCCACCACCACCCTCCTCCGCTTGGCTGAACTTGTTCTCACATTGAACAACTTCTCATTTAACTCCACTCATATCCTCCAAATCAAAGGTGTTGCTATGGGTACCCGCATGGGTCCTAGCTATGCCTGCCTTTTCGTGGGATATGTGGAACACTCTTTGTTCCAGTCCTACTCAGGTCCCCTTCCTCACCTCTTTTTCCGATACATGGATGACTGTATCGGTGCCGTTTCCTGCTCTCGCCCCGAACTAGACAATTTCATTCACTTTGCCTCCAATTTCCACCCTTCCCTCACCTTCACATGGTCCATCTCTGACTTTTCCCTTCCCTTCCTCGACTCCTCCGTCTCCATCTCTGGGGATAGGTTATCGACCAATATTCACCACAAGCCCACTGACTCCCACAGCTACCTGGACTACACTTCCTCCCACCCCGCCTCCTGTAAGGACACTATTCCATTCTCCCAGTTTCTCCATCTCCGCCGTATCTGCTCCGACGATGCCACCTTCCACACCAGTGCTTCCGACATGTCTTCCTTTTTCCGCAACCGAGGATTCCCCTCTACCGTGGTTGACATGGCTCTCGACCATGTCCGTTCTATCTCCCGCACTTCTGCCCTCACCCCTGCCCCTCCCTCCCGGAACCATGATAGGGTTCCCCTTGTCCTCACCTTTCACCCCACCAGCCTCCACATCCAACGGATCATCCTCCGCCATTTCCGCTACCTCCAAAGTGATCCCACCACCAAACACATCTTCCCCTCCCCTTTCAGCATTCCGTAGGGACCGCTCCCTCCGAGATACCCTAGTCCACTCCTCTATCAGCCCCAACAGCCCTTCCCCTTCGCCTGGCACCTTCCCGTGCAAGCGCAGGAGATGTAACACCTGCCCCTATACCTCCCCCCTTCCCACTGTCCAGGGCCCCAAACACCCCTTCCAGGTGAAACAGCGATTTACTTGTACTTCTTGCAATCTAGTATACTGTATTCGCTGCTCACAATGCGGTCTCCTCTACATTGGGGAGACCAAACGCAGATTGGGTGACCGCTTTGCGGAACACCTCCGTTCAGTCCGTAAGGGTGACCCCGATCTTCCGGTCGCCTGTCATTTTAATTCACCGCTCCATTCTCACTCGGACCTCACCGTCCTTGGCCTCTTGCATTGTTTCACGGAAGCTCAACGTAAACTCGAGGAACAGCACCTCATCTTCCGATTAGGCACTTTGCAGCCTTCCAGACTCAATATCGAGTTCAACAATTTCAGATCATAACCTCGGCCCCTATTACATTTTTACTTATTTTTTTTCCACCCCTTTGTTTTGGATCTTCCCTCCCCCCCCGCTTCCTTTTTTTTCTCTCTCTCCCACACGGCAGCTGTCTCCCATCCTGCCAGTACACTTCACACCTAATCTTGCCGTCTTTTGTCTCCACTGTCCTATGACCATCTCGTCTGGTTTTGAATACCTCTTAATGTCTCTTTTACATCTTTTACTTCTTTTGTTCTATCGCAGCCCTGCCTTCGATCTATTTTATTTCCTTTCCAGTTTGAAAAAGGGTTAGACCCGAAATGTCACTCTAATTTCTCTCCACGGATGTTGCCTGGCCTGCTTTTTCCAGCATTTTCTGTTGTTAATTCAAAATAAAAGTTGTGTTGGTGAGTCTCAAAGGGGAGAAACCAGGACATAGTATAACAAAACACAGATGAGCCCTAGCTGCGAAAATAATTTCTCCTATTTCTTTCCTTTTTCTCGATAAAGATAATAATGCGGCTTCTTTAAATTGAACAAGAGCTTCACTTACTCCATAATATAATACAACTTGGTTGGATGAAGCTGCAGTTTCAATTCTGCTGCTCCACATGCACTATTGTACCATTTAGAATTGCTGCATCTGCTCAGTTTAAGAGCTGAAGTCAATTCATTAAAAAAAACAATCTGAAGCAGTATTTAGATTTCTGCTTCTTGTCAATTCTGCTGATTTTTTTATAACTAAGTTAAGGAATTAACAGCACAAAGTTCTTTAACTGACTAGAGGGACCAGCTGGAGAAATTCAAATGCATTGAAAATGCCCTGGAGTTGGCCAAATTTGGATATGGCAATAACTTCAGTGTTGCGGTGTTTTTTGGAGGGTAATTACTGCTCCTCGCCCCAGTGAGTATAATACATAGCACAGTATAGCACACTTCCTCAGTTTCACAGACCGACCTCCGAGTGGGTTTCCAGTTTGATCTCTGTAGTTCCACTATAGCAGCCCAAGCACCATACTGTGACTGAAGGGGAGCAAGGCAAGTACTAGTGCTCCTGTGGATTGTATTCTAAACCCTTTTTAGTGTGGAGCAAAATCCTGTGCACATTCAAGAGAAACATGCTCGTACTCTAGGTAGAAATAGAATGCAAACTTATGTGTTCCATTAGTATTAATTGTGATTGGTTCTTTCCACTAATGTCAATGAAAACACTCAAAGAAGGATTGTTAGGACATGGAATGCCCGGCCAGAAACAGTGCTGGAAGCAGAATCCATAACCACCATCAAAAGAGAAGTGGATAAATATTGGGGGGAAAATATTTTTTAAAGGGTAAGGGGAAAGGCCAGGGAAATTGAATTGACTAGATAGTTCTTTCAAAGAGCCATCTCAGCCACACAGAGGTGAATGGTCTCCTTCTGTGCTGTAAAAACTGCTTGCTTGCAGTACTGTACCCGATGCTGTGACTGGCCTAGCATTGTGGTGCAGTTATCATGGGTGACTTTAATCTACATATAGATTGGGCTAACCAAATTAGTAACAATATTGTGGAGGAGGAATTCCTGGTGTGTATACGGGATGGTTTCCTGGACCAATATGTCGAGGAACCAACTAGAGATCAGGCCATCTTAGACTGGGTATTAAGTAATGAGAAAGGATTGATTAGCAATCTTGTTGTGCGAGGCCCCTTGGGGAGGAGCGACCATAATATGATAGAATTATTCATTAAGATGGAGAGTGAAGTAGTTGACTCAGAGTCTAGGGTCCTGAATTTAAATAAAGGAAACTACGATGGTATGAGGCGCGAGTTGGCTAGGATGGATTGGGGAACATTACTTAAAGGGTTGATGGTGGATAGGCAATGGCAAATATTTAAAGGTCGCATGGATGAACTACAGAATTTGTTCATCCCTGTCTGGCACAAAAATAAAACAAAAAAGGTGCAACTGTGGCTAACGAGGGAAATTAGGGATGGCATAAGATCCAAGGAGAGGACATATAAATTGGCCAGAAAAACCAGCAAACCTGAGGATTGGGAGCAGTTTAGGATTCAGCAAAGGAGGACAAAAGGATTAATTAAGAGGGGGAAAATAGAGTATGAGAGTAAGCTTGCAGGGAACATAAAAACTGACTGTAAAAGCTTCTATAGATATGTGAAGAGAAAAAGATTGGTGAAGTCAAGCGTAGGTCCCTTGCAGTCAGAATCAGGGGAATTTATAATGGGGAACAAAGAAATGGCAGACCAATTAATTACATACTTTGGTTCTGTCTTCACAAAGGAGGACACAAAGAAACTCCCAGAGATGGCGGGGAACATAGGGTCTAATGAGAGGGAGGAACTGAATGAAATCAGTATTTGTAGTGAAATGGTGTTAGGGAAATTTATGGGATTGAAGGCCGATAAATCCCCAGGGCCTGATAATCTACATCCTAGGGTACTTAAGGAAGTGGCCCTAGAAATTGTAGATTCATTGCTGCTCATCTTCCAAAATTCTATAGACTCTGGCACAGTTCCCATGGATTGGAGGGTAGCTAATGTTACCCCAGTATTCAAAAAAGGTGGTAGAGAGAAAACAGGAAATTATAGACCGGTAAGCCTGACATCGGTAGTGGGGAAAATGCTAGAGTCCACTATAAAAGATGTAATAGCAGAGCACTTGGGAAACAGTGACAGGATCGGACAAAGTCAACATGGATTTACAAAAGGTAAATCATGCTTGACTAATCTACTGGAATTTTTTGAGGATGTAACTGGTAGAATAGATAAGGGAGAACCAGTGGATGTGGTGTATTTGGACTTTCCGAAGGCTTTCAATAAGGTCCCGCATAAGAGATTAGCGTGTAATGTTAAAGCACATGGGATTGGGGGTAAGGTACTGACTTGGATAGAGAACTGGTTGGCAGACAGGAAGCAAAGAGTTGGAATAAACGGGTCTTTTTCCGAGTGGCAGGCAGTGACTAGTGGGGTACCGCAGGGCTCGGTGCTAGGACCCCAGCTGTTCACAATATATATTAATAATCTAGACGAGGGAACTAGATGTAATATCTCCAAGTTTGCAGACGACACAAAGCTGGGTGGGCGTGTGTGCTGTGAGGAGGATGCCGAGAAACTCCAGTATGATTTGGACAGGTTGGCTGATATGGCAGATGCAGTATAATGTGGATACATACGAGGTTATCCACTTTGGTGGCAAAAACAGGAAGGCAGATTATTATCTGAACGGCAGTAGATTGGGAGAAGGTGAAGTGCAACGAGACCTGGGTGTTCTTGTGCACCAGTCACTGAAGGTAAGCATGCAGGTGCAGCAGGCACTTAAGAAGGCAAATGGTATGTTGGCCTTCATAGCAAGAGGATTCGAGTACAAGAGCAAGATGGCTTGCTGCAGTTGTACATGGCCTTGGTGAGACCACACCTTGAGTATTGTGTGCAGTTTTGGGCGCCTTATCTGAGGAAGGATGTTCTTGCCATGGAGGGAGTGCAGCGAAGATTCACCAGACTGATACTTGGGATGGCAGGAATGACGTATGAGGAGAGATTGGGTCGATTGGGCTTATATTCGCTGGAGTTTAGAAGAATGAGAGGGGATCTCATTGAAACTTATAAATTCTAACAGGACTAGACAGACTAGATGCAGGAAGGATGTTCACAATGGCGGGGGAGTCCAGAACCAGTGGTCACAGTCTAAAGATAAGGGGTAAGCCTTTTAGGACTGAGATGAGGAGGAATTTCTTCACCCAGAGAGTGGTGCACCTGTGGAATTCTCTACCACAAAAGGCAGTTGAGGCCAATTCATTAAATATATTCAAGAAGGAGTTAGATATATTTCTTAAGGCTAAAGGGATCAAGGGATATGGGGAGAAAGCAGGGACAGGGTACTGAATTTGGATGATCAGCCATGATCTCATTAAATGGCGGAACAGGCTCGAGGGGCCGAATGGCCTACTCCTGCTCCTATCTTCTATGTTTCTATGCAACAAGACCCGGACGACGTTTAGGCTTGGGCTGATAAGTGGCATGTAACATTCGCGCCACAGAAGTGTCAGGCAATGACTATCTCCAACAAGTGAGAGTCTAACCACCGCCCCTTGACATTCAACTGCATTACCATCACAGAATCCCACACCATCAACATCCTGGAGGTCACCATTTACCAGAAACTTAAGTGGACCAGCCACATAAATACAGTGGCAACAAGAGCAGGTCAGAGGCTAGGTATTCTGCGGCGAGTGTCTCACCTCCTGACTCCCCAAAGCCTTTCCACCATCTACAAGGCACAAGTAATGAGTGTGATGGAATACTCTCAACTTGCCTGGATGAGTGCCGCTCCAACAACACTCAAGAAGTTCGACACCATCCAGGACAAAGCAGCCCGCTCGATTGGCACCCCATCCACCACCTTAAACATTAACTCCCTCCACCACCGGCGTACCGTGGCTGCAGTATGTACCATCTACAAGATGCACTGCAGCAACTCGCCAAGGCTTCTTCGGCAGCACCTCCCAACCCGCGACCTCTTCCACCTAGAAGGACAAGGGCAGCAGCACATGGGAACACCACCACCTCCAAGTTCCCCTCCAAGTCACACACCATCCTGACTTAGAAGTACATTGCCGATCCTTCATCGTCGCTGGCTCAAACTCCTGGAACTCCCTACCTAACAGCACTGTGGGAGTACCTTCACCACACGGACTGCAGCTGTTCAAAAACGCGGCTCACCACCACCTTCTCAAGGGCAATTAGGGATGGGCAATAAATGCTGGCTTTGCCAGCGACGCCCACATCCCATAAACAAATTTTTAAAAATGATTTTTCTTGCTGTATTTCAATGATAAGATTAGTTGCGTGAACTTTAGAGGACAGAATAACTGATTTTGCAGCAGAGTTTAGTGCCGTGCCAGTAATTACAAGCCAATGGATCCAGAAATGTTCCATCGAATGTTGTATTTTCTTGCACTGCAACTACCTTAACTAAATGATCAGAAATGCAAAGAGCAAAATATGCGATGTAATAGACAAATCATAAAAGCTTTCCTGTGGGGCAAAATCAGAAAAAACTGATGGTGCACAACAGATCAGTCAATGTGTCAAAGACAAAGATAGATGAATGTTTTGGGTGGTACAGTGCAACACTTCTGTTGAATGGTCCCACTTGCAATGTCAACTTATCTTTCTCCTTCAGATGTTGATCCACCTGTGTTGCGCCTCTAGCATTTTCTGTTTTGTATTTCAGATTTTCAGTACTTGTGTTTTTTCTTTTTACTCGCACCAATTACTACAGACCGCAGGCTTCTCAAAATCATGTTGCTACGTTTTATTTCAGTCAGTACAATTATATGTGTCAGTGCAAAAATTCTATTATATTTATTACTGAGAAACCCAAGTCTATAGCCCTATCGGGGTTAACAAGTGTAGGAGCGAAGATGAGGTAAGCAAAGAGGTATTGGTTCAGTAATACCAAGTTTGAGTTTGAAAGCCAGTAGATCGTAGGAGGATGGAAAGAGTAAGGGAGTTATAGAGTTCCACAGTTTTGAGCTCCAAGGAAAGAATAAATTACAGGAGGAGACTACAAGATAGAAACAATGATTGGTGCTGTTCTCAAACAATTGCTTAAAGCATGTGTGCCAAATTCTTCTTTGCGCTATTTTAATGTAGGTATTCAACTATTTATTTTAAATGGGTTGATGCCTCTGCTAAAGTAGCACAGAAGAATTTTGTACAGTTTAGTATTCAGTTTGTAGTGCCAATTGTAATTTCAACCCTTACACGTATTTATACTTGCCTACTGTTATTCAGATTTACTATAGGTACAGAAAATGGAAGACATTTTAAAACTGAGAATGTTTGCTCTGTCTTCATACTCTGTTCATTGGAAGTTGGCAGCATAAAATAAAACTCGAGCTGTAAATATATTCCCAGGGTTAGATGGTATTTGATGGCATTGACAATTATTGTGATGAAGTCAATGGACACTGGGCAGGTACCAATTGATTGGAAAGAGCCAAATGTAGTACCCATATTCAGAAAGGGTGACAAAACAGAAACAGGCAACTACAGACCTATTAATCTTCAATTCAGTGTGAATAATGGAATTAATTATCAGGAGTAAATTTAACAATTATCTATTACAATGACAACTTAGTAAACAAGTCAACATAATGGGATGATCTGTCAGACCAACATCCTTCTAATGGGATGATCTGTCAGACCAACATCCTTCTAATGGGATGATCTGTCAGACCAACATCCTTCTAATGGGATGATCTGTCAGACCAACATCCTTCTAATGGGATGATCTGTCAGACCAACATCCTCATAATGGGATGATCTGTCAGACCAACATCCTTCTAATGGGATGATCTGTCAGACCAACATCCTTATAATGGGATGTTCTTTCAGACCAACATTGTTGGGAGGAACTTTCAACTTCAGTGGCAGCGTAAAACTTGCAATATCGGATCTGCTTCCCATTATACATCCTGCCCAATTTTCTTTTCTATTGTGGAATGGAAAATCGGGCACCCCACCTGATTTGCGGTGTATAATAGGCAGCCGATCCGATATCGTAAGTGTTGCACCCCTACCGATGTTGAAAGTTCTGCCCCTTGATTGCTTTGAGGAAGTGACAATCCAACTCGATTGCAGTAAATGCCACAACACTATGTACTTAGACTTCCAAATGGCATTTGATAAAGTTGCACATGAAAGATTACTAGTTAGGTTCAAACTTGTGGGGCGTCCGGGCAGAACTTGGGTATGGATAAGAAATTGGCTGAAGGGTAGAACAAAGGATATTGCTTCAAGGGGTAATGTTGGGGTGGAGCTAAGTACTGAGTAGGGTGCCCCAGGGCTCAGTTTTGGGACCAGTACTGTTTCTACATTACACCAATAACTTGGATTCAGAAACTCAATGCCAAATGGTCAAATTTGCAGGTGATACCAAACTCAGATAGGCAGTGGAATCAAATGAGACAGCCCAGAAATTAGGAATGAGTTATGCAAAATATGTGAACAATGGCAGATGAAACTTAATATAGATAAGTGTAAAGTGCTGCACATAGGAAGGGAAATGGGCAACACACAAACTTCATGAATGGTGTTGAAGTAGCTAAGGATGTATTTGAAAGTCATAGGCTCAGTGCTCAACATGACCAATCAATGCAGAGTACAGTCAACAAAGCCAATAGAAAATTGAACTATATCGGCTAAACAGAATCCAGTCAGAGGAAGTCATGATCGAACTGCACAGTGCTCTGGTCAGATCACACTTTGAGTACATTTCCAGTCCTGGTCATCAACAAACAAAGGAGGCATTCAAATGCTGAAGGTAGTGCAGAGAATAGCCATGATTCCCAGTGTCAGGGTTCTGAATTATGAGGAAAGACTTGAGAGATTTGGGGGGCTAAATTCGGTTGATTTGCGCCTCTCTGGTTGATTTGTGTAAATCAACTGGCGCCTGGATGCGGCACCGCTAACGCCTCCCGCGAAATTCAGTGGGAGGTTAGTGGCGGTGCTAACCATTAGTGCCACGCGGCGCTGTGCCGCCAGTGATTACATCATCGCCGTGCGCAGACCCCCGCTCGCGTCCCGGCTGTAATATAGGGTGGCGCCCCCGACTTAGCACCGGACGCTATGTCCGCCAGGGTCAGGGGGGCCTACCTGCCGCCGAGGTGGTGTTAGTTAAAGGGGAGATGGCGGGCGGCCATTTTTGTTGCTGGCCGCCTGCCAGCACCTGCCCCCGTTGCTGTCCCCGGCCCCCGTGAAGCCCCCCCCCCCGCGGGGTGCCATCTGCTCTCCGTGAGCCCAACACTCCTCTTGAGTGCCGGGCTCGTTTGCAAGCACTCCCGATCCCTGGTGGCCCAGCTGGGCCCCGGGTCGCGCTGTGCTAGGCCCCTTCCCTTCAATAAGGGGAGGAAGGCCTGCAGTACCATAGCATGTAGAGCATCGATATTGGCTCGCAACACCCTAAGAGGGACGCGGGACGCTTCCAGTAGCGCCCCTCCTCCCTCTCGGGGCGCTATCTGGGAAAATCGGCTGTGGGGGTGCTAACTTTTTTGGGGCGTTAAAATTTGCGCTCCGGCGAAGGTAGCACCCCAAAGGGAGGAGGGGCGCTACCCAATTTTTATCCCTTAAGCTTTTCAGAAGTGAACTGATAGCTGTACATCTATATATATAAAGCGGCTCTTCTGTCTGTCCCGATGTCTGTCTGTCCGTTCTCTATACGTTTGAAAGTTACAGAGCGTACCGACGCGCGCGTCGCCTCAAAAGAAAGCTTGCGATTCCGGACCGGTCATAGGCGTATTTACGTTTCAGCCGGACAAAAATCCCGCCCGCGGTATCCCAAAAACGTTCAGCGTTCTGCTCATTAACATCTCATTAGCGACCGTGTGACGTCGAGGTCCACCAATCGGACGGCGGGTTCCTTCCTCCAGTTGAGTGTCGAGTGACTCGACGATTGACCAATCCTACGCTTCGGTGACCTGACCGGTCGACCAATCGGTGCGTGTGTGGGCGGGCCTTATCCTTCTGAACCGAGGTGAGTGGCCGCCATCTTGCTTCCATTCTTTTTCCTGCTTTCTGCGTCTTTCTTTTCAAATATAGATTTCCAGCAAAATAAAATTGAATTTATTAAATTGTTTTAAAAAAAACTTCATTCATTTGTAAATCTTTTTTCTAAACTGAACATTCTTTTTCCTACCTTTTCCCGTTTTTTTGTTAGGCCTGAAAGCCTGGGACTTTCTTGCCCAGCCAGGCCCGAGCTAGGGCTTCTGCTAAGCTCCTCACCCCCACGGCACGTTACCCGGGGCAACGGCGTCAGCCACGAGGGTCAGGGTGCGCGCGCAGCAGGAGCAGGTGAGACGCGGCGTCGGATCTCGGCCTTGGTGAGCGGGAAGGGTTACCCCGGCAACCGGCAAACTTCAAGCCGGCTCGGCCGGGGGGGCGGGGCTCTCAGCCGCAATCGGCGATCTGGAGGGCGGGGCTCCGGAAAGCTGGAGGGCGGGGCTCCGGAGAGTGGGACGCCGCTGCTCGGGAGGGCGGGGCTCGGGACATCGAGGGGCGGGATCTCGGCCTTGGTGAGCGGGAAGGGTTACCCCGGCAACCGGCAAACTTCAAGCCGGCTCGGCCGGGGCTCGGAGTGCGGCAGGGCGGGGCTCTCAGCCGCAATCGGCTAGCTGGAGGGCGGGGCTCCGGAGAGTGGGACGCCGCTGCTCGGGTAGGCGGGGGGCGGAACATCGGGAGATCGCGGGGCGGGACATCGGGAGATCGCGGGCCCGGACTACAGATCGGGGGGGGGCGGGGCTCGGGAGATCGGGGGGGCCACACTCAGGAGGGGCGGGGCTCCGGAGATCGAGGGGGCGGGGCTCCAGAGATCGGGGCTCCGGAGATCGGGGAGGGGCGGGGCTCGGGAGATGGGGGGGCAGGGCTCGGGAGATCGGGGGCCGTGCTCCTGAGATGGGGGGGCGGGGCTCGGGATATCGGGGGGGTGGGGGGGCGGGGATCAGGGACTCTCCCCCTCCCCTCCCAATTTCTCTCTCACACTCCCAATCTCTCTCTCTCTCACACTCCCTCTCTCTCACTTCAATTCAATTCAATTCAAATCGCTTTATTGGCATGATAAGTTACATCTTATGTTGCCAAAGCATCAAAATACATTTATGGTTGAGCACATAAACGCAGTTCTATTCATACAGTGTATAAACAGGTATATCCCTGAGTGTATAAATATACATTCGCATTGTTTATATATATTCATTTCTTAGTTTACTGGTTGTCCCTCTGTTCATGGCAAGCTGTAACATAGTGTGCCGCCAGTGTTACACAGCTTCTCTCCTCTCCCAGTAGGAATGGGAGTTTTTGGTTGTCATTCAGATTTCTGAATTCAGGGCATATTTGTGAGAATTTTTGGCAGAAATTCTCCCTGATGTCCTGATATTTTCCACAGGCTGTGAGGAAGTGCATCTCTGTCTCCACTACTCCCTGACTGCAGTGAGAGCATATCCTGTCTTCTCTTGGCAGCCTGGTCTGCCTTTTTCGATCACTAGGCTATGTTCACTCCCTCTCTCTCTCACACTCCCAATCAGTTCAGTTCAGTTCAGTTCAAATGCTTTATTGGCATGAAAGTTTACAGAGAACCATATTGCCAAAGCTTACATTGCAAAAAGGTACAGTTTTCCAACATTCTGTAGGTGTCAATCGATTTGACATTTGTTGGGTATATACAATATTACTTTTAAACAATATTAATTTTAAACAGTCTTTCTACTTCATTTGGTACGTTCAATATTAATTTTAAACAGTCTTACTTTTAAACAGTCCTCAGGTTGTGACATGTTGTTACATATTTAGCCCCAAGGTATGGTCTGTCTCCTTCTCCTAGGACTAATCTCAATTTTGACAGATCATCCAATTCCTTGAAATCTGGGGTTGTTTGGCTTAGCTTGTTGAATAATATGTTTCTTGATGTGTTGAATTTTTCGCATTTTAGGAGGAAATGCATTTCTGTTTCAACCTCGCCAGCCAGACATTGATCGCATATTCTATTCTCTCTAGGCTGCCAGGATTTCTTGTATCTGCCTTTTTCAATTTCCAGTTGGTGGTCGCTTAGTCTGTACCTGGTGAGGGTCTGTCTCTGTTTTGTGTCTCTGATGGTCGTGAGGTAGTCTGCCAGTTTATATTCTCTTTTTAGGGCCCGGTAACATTCTAATCTGCTTTGGCTTTCGGTTATTTTGTTCCAATGTTCCAGGTAGGTTTCTTTGCATTTTTTAATGATTTGGTTCACTCGGATTGGTGTTTGGACGGCTGTGTTGGTCTGGGGCTGGTCAGGGTCCGGCTGAGTACTTAGTTTCAGTAGCAGCTGACTCAGGGGACTCTTTTCTGGGTTTAGCTCTTGGGTCTGAAAGGCTTTGAAATGAAGGGTGTCTGGGGAGCTAGATTTGAGGTGATTTAGGAAGTTTAGTGCTCGTTTTTGGATGTTTATTATCAGTGGGTATCTGCCTAGTTCGGCTCTGCATGCATTTGTTGGCGTTTTTCTTTGGGTGCGAAGGATGCTTCGGCAGAATTCTGCATGTAGGGCTTCTATTGTGTGTTTTTCCCATTTAGTGTAGCTTTGGTGATTTAGCGGGCCCCATACTTCACTACCGTACAGTGCAATGGGCAGGATTATGCTGTCAAAAATTTTGAGCCAGATTTTGATTGGGATTTGGATGTTGTAGAATTTTCTTTTTATTGCATATAGGGCTCTTCGGGCTTTTTCTTTTAGTGCATTCACTGCTATGCTGAAGCTCCCTGATGCTGTAATAGTTAGACCAAGGTAGGTGTAGCTCATAGTGTGTCCTATAGTGGTATCACTGAGGGTAAACTGGTATTTGTTTTCCTGACATCTGGGTCTTTTCTGAAAAATCATGATGTTGGTTTTCTTTAGATTTACTGTTAGAGCCCAATTTTGGCAGTATTTGTCGAGTAGGTCTAGTTGTTGCTGTAATCCCTGTTCTGTGGGAGACAGCAGAACCAGGTCGTCCGCATAGAACAGGGACTTCACTTCTCCATCCAGGAGACGGAGACCTGGTGACTCGCTTTGCTCCAGCATGTCTGCTAATTCATTTATGTATATGTTGAACAGGGTCGGGCTCAAATTGCAGCCCTGCCGGACGCCTCTTCTCTGGGTGAAGAAATCGGTGCGTTTGTCTCCAATTTTGACCCCGCATTTGTTTTTCAGATACATTGATTTAATAAGGTCATAGACTTTGCCCCCTATTCCACACTGAAGAAGTTTATAATAGAGCCCTTCGTGCCATATAGAGTCAAAGGCTTTCTTGAAGTCGATGAAACAGGCGAATATTTTCCCATTTTTTGTTTGGTGTTTATGTTTTTCAATGAGGGTGTGAAGGGTATAGATATGGTCGGCGGTGCGGTGTTTTGGAAGAAAGCCTATTTGGTTTTTTCTGAGGATATTATGTTTGTTAAGAAAATCAAGTAATCTACTATTTAGAATACTGCAGAATAACTTCCCTAGACAACTGTTGACACAGATGCCGCGGTAGTTATTTGGGTCTGATTTGTTTCCACTTTTATATATGGGGGAGATTAGTCCTTGGCACCAGATATCGGGAAAACAGCCTGAGCGTAATATGATGTTGAATAGTTTGAGTATCGCACCCTGCATCTCCATATTGCTGAACTTTAGCATTTCATTTTTGATGTTGTCTGGGCCACAGGCTTTCTTTAGGTGGAGAGATTTTGTTTTTGTGGCTAGTTCTTTCCATGTGATTGGGGAGTCTAGAGGGTTTTGGTTGTCTTTAATTGTTGCTTCTAATGTGTGGAGTTTTTCTGTGACCTGATGTTGACTTGGGTTTGTTTTGTTTATTGGGATGTCTTTGTAGAGGTTTTCAAAATGTGTTCTCCAGATGTCGCCATCTTGGATTGGTAATGCTTGCAATTGTGTTGTACTCAGGTTATTCCACATTTCCCAGAATTGTTTTGGATTGGTGGAGTTTTCAATTTCTTCGAGTATTTTGTGGGTATAGTTTTGTGTTTTGTTCCTAATGGTGTGTTTATATCTTTTGAGGGTTTCATTGTATCTAGTACGTAGGTCCGGATTGTTTGGTTGCCGATGCTTTTGGTTTGATATTTTTCTCAGGTCTTTTCTGGCATTTTTGCATTCGTGGTCAAACCATTTCATATTTTTATTTTGTCTTTTGTGATGCTTCCTCTTCTGTTTCACGAGGTCGGCTTTTACAGCTGCCTCATGGAAGATCATATTTATATCCTCTATGGCCGTGTTTACACCATCTCTGGTGATCTCATATAGATTTTCTTTAAATTTTGAAATTTTACTTGTGAGATCAGGTGAATTTAGTGCCAATCTCTCTCTCTCATGCTCCCAATCCCTCTCTCTCTCACACTCCCAATCTCTCTCTCTCTCTCACACTCCCAATCTCTCTCTCTCACACTCCCAATCTCTCTCTCTCTCTCACACTCCCAATCTCTCTCTCTCTCTCTCACTCTCAGTCGCTCTCTCTCACACTCCCAATCTCTCTCTCTCTCACTCCCAGTCTCTCTCTCTCACACTCCCAATCTCTCTCTCTCTCTCTCACACTCCCAGTCTCTCTGTCTCACACTCCCAATCTCTCCCTCTCTCACACTCCCAATCTCTCTCTCTCTCACACTCCCAATCTCTCTCTCACACTCCCAGTCTCTCTCTCACACTCCCAGTCTCTCTCTCTCACACTCCCAATCTCTCTCTCTCACACTCCCAATCTCTCCCTCTCTCACACTCCCAATCTCTCTCTCTCTCTCACACTGCCAGTCTCTCTCTCACACGCCCAGTCTGTCTCTCACACACTCCCAATCTCTCTCTCTCTCACACTACCAATCTCTCTCTCTCACACTCCCAATCTCTCTCTCTCACACTCCCAATCTCTCTCTCTCTCACACTCCCAATCTCTCTCTCTCTCTCACACTCCCAATCTCTCTATCTCTCTCTCACTCCCAGTCTCTCTCTCTCACACTCCCAATCTCTCTCTCTCTCACTCCCAGTCTCTCTCTCTCACACTCCCAATCTCTCTCTCTCTCTCTCACACTCCCAGTCTCTCTCTCACACTCCCAATCTCTCTCTCTCTCACACTCCCAATCTCTCTCTCTGTCTCACACTCCCAGCCTCTCTCTCACACAATCCCAGTCTCTCTCTCACACTCCCAGTCTCTCTCTCTCACACTCCCAATCTCTCTCTCACACTCCCAATCTCTCTCTCTCACACTTCGAATCTGTCTCTCACACTCCCAATCTCTCTCTCTCTCTCACTCCCAATCTCTCTCTCACACTCCCAATCTCTCTCTCTCTCACACTCCCAATCTCTCTCTCTCTCTCTCTCTCACACTCCCAATCTCTCTCTCTCTCTCACTCCCAGTCTCTCTCTCTCACACTCCCAATCTCTCTCTCTCTCACTCCCAGTCTCTCTCTCTCTCACACTCCCAATCTCTCTCTCTCACACTCCCAATCTCTCTCTCTCACACTCCCAGTCTCTCTCTCTCACACTCCCAATCTCTCTCTCTAACACTCCCAATCTCTCTCTCACACTCCCAGTCTCTCTCTCTCACACTCCCAATCTCTCTCTCTCTCACACTCCCAATCTCTCTCTCTCTCACACTCCCAATCTCTCTCTCTCTCTCACACGCCCAGTCTCTCTCTCACACACTCCCAATCTCTCTCTCTCTCACACTCCCAATCTCTCTCTCTCACACTCCCAATCTCTCTCTCTCTCACACTCCCAATCCCTCTCTCTCACACTCCCAATCTCTCTCTCTCTCACTCACACTCCCAATCTCTCTCTCTCTCTCACACTCCCAGTCTCTCTCTCTCTCACACTCGCAATCTCTCTCTCACACTCCCAATCTCTCTCTCTCTCACACTCCCAATCTCTCTCTCTGTCTCACACTCCCAGCCTCTCTCTCACACACTCCCAGTCTCTCTCTCACACTCCCAGTCTCTCTCTCTCACACTCCCAATCTCTCTCTCTCTTACACTCCCAATCTCTCTCTCTCTCACACTCCCAATCTCTCTCTCTCTCTCTCTCTCACACTCCCAATCTCTCTCTCTCTCGCTCACTCCCAGTCTCTCTCTCTCACACTCCCAGTCTCTCTCTCTCACACTCCCAATCTCTCTCTTTCTCACTCCCAGTCTCTCTCTCTCACACTCCCAATCTCTCTCTCTCTCTCTCTCACACTCCCAGTCTCTCTCTCTCTCACACTCCCAATCTCTCTCTCTCTCACACTCCCAATCTCTCTCTCTCTCACACTCCCAATCTCTCTCTCTCTCTCACACTCCCAGTCTCTCTCTCTCACACTCCCAGTCTCTCTCTCTCACACTCCCAGTCTCTCTCTCACACACTCCCAGTCTCTCTCTCTCACACTCCCAATCTCTCTCTCTCACACTCCCAATCTCTCTCTCTCACACTCCCAGTCTCTCTCTCTCTCACTCCCAATCTCTCTCTCTCTCACTCCCAATCTCTCTCTCTCTCACACTCCCAATCTCTCTCTCTCTCTCTCTCTCAAACTCCCAATCTCTCTCTCTCTCACACTCCCAATCTCTCTCTCTCTCTCACACTCCCAATCTTTCTCTCTCTCTCTCACCCCCAGTCTCTCTCTCTCACGCTCCCAATCTCTCTCTCTCTCACTCCCAGTCTCTCTCTCACACTCCCAATCTCTCTCTCTCTCTCACACTCCCAGTCTCTCTCTCTCTCACACTCCCAATCTCTCTCTCACACTCCCAATCTCTCTCTCTCTCACACTTTGAATCTGTCTCTCACACTCCCAATCTCTCTCTCTCTCTCTCTCTCTCTCTCTCTCACACTCCCAATCTCTCTCTCTCTCACACTCCCAATCTCTCTCTCTCTCACACTCCCAATCTATCTCTCTCTCACTCCCAGTCTCTCTCTCTCACACTCCCAATCTCTCTCTCTCTCACTCCCAATCTCTCTCTCTCACACTCCCAATCTCTCTCTCTCTCACACTCCCAATCTCTCTCTCTCACACTCCCAATCTCTCTCTCTCACACTCCCAATCTCTCTCTCTCACACTCCCAATCTCTCTCTCTCACACTCCCAATCTCTCTCTCACACTCCCAATCTCTCTCTCTCACTCCCAATCTCTCTCTCTCTCTCACGCTCCCAATCTCTCTCTCTCATGCTCCCAATCTCTCTCTCTCTCACACTCCCAGTCTCTCTCTCTCTCACTCCCAATCTCTCTCTCTCTCACACTCCCAATCTCTCTCTCTCTCTCACACTCCCAATCTCTCTCTCTCTCTCTCACTCCCAGTCGCTCTCTCTCACACTCCCAATCTCTCTCTCTCTCACTCCCAGCCTCTCTCTCTCACACTCCCAATCTCTCTCTCTCTCTCTCACACTCCCAGTCTCTCTGTCTCACACTCCCAATCTCTCCCTCTCTCACACTCCCAATCTCTCTCTCTCTCACACTCCCAATCTCTCTCTCACACTCCCAGTCTCTCTCTCACACTCCCAGTCTCTCTCACTCACACTCCCAATCTCTCTCTCTCACACTCCCAATCTCTCTCTCTCTCACACTCCCAATCTCTCTCTCTCTCACACTCCCAATCTCTCTCTCTCACACTCCCAATCTCTCTCTCTCACACTCCCAATCTCTCTCTCTCACACTCCCAATCTCTCTCTCTCTCACTCCCAATCTCTCTCTCACGCTCCCAATCTCTCTCTCTCATGCTCCCAATCTCTCTCTCACACTCCCAGTCTCTCTCTCTCACACTCCCAATCTCTCTCTCTCTCACACTCCCAATCTCTCTCTCTCTCTCACACTCCCAATCTCTCTCTCTCTCTCTCACTCCCAGTCGCTCTCTCTCACACTCCCAATCTCTCTCTCTCTCACTCCCAGTCTCTCTCTCTCTCTCTCACACTCCCAGTCTCTCTGTCTCACACTCCCAATCTCTCCCTCTCTCACACTCCCAATCTCTCTCTCTCTCACACTCCCAATCTCTCTCTCACACTCCCAGTCTCTCTCTCACGCTCCCAGTCTCTCTCTCTCACACTCCCAATCTCTCTCTCTCACACTCCCAATCTCTCTCTCTCTCACACTCCCAATCTCTCTCTCTCTCACACTCCCAGTCTCTCTCTCACACGCCCAGTCTCTCTCTCTCACACTCCCAATCTCTCTCTCACACTCCCAATCTCTCTCTCTCTCACACTCCCAATCTCTCTCTCTGTCTCACACTCCCAGCCTCTCTCTCACACACTCCCAGTCTCTCTCTCACACTCCCAGTCTCTCTCTCTCACACTCCCAATCTCTCTCTCTCTCACACTCCCAATCTCTCTCTCTCTCACACTCCCAATCTCTCTCTCACACTCCCAATCTCTCTCTCTCTCACTCCCAGTCTCTCTTCCTCTCACACTCCCAGTCTCTCTCTCTCACACTCCCAGTCTCTCTCTCTCACACTCCCAATCTCTCTCTCTCACACTCCCAATCTCTCTCTCTCTCTCTCTCACACTCCCAGTCTCTCTCTCTCTCACACTCCCAATCTCTCTCTCTCCCACACTCCCAATCTCTCTCTCTCTCACACTCCCAATCTCTCTCTCTCTCTCACACTCCCAATCTCTCTCTCTCTCTCTCTCACACTCCCAGTCTCTCTCACACTCCCAGTCTCTCTCTCTCACACTCCCAGTCTCTCTCTCTCTCACACTCCCAATCTCTCTCTCCCTCTCTCTCACACTCCCAGTCTCTCTCTCACACTCCCAATCTCTCTCTCTCTCTCTCACACTCCCAATCTTTCTCTCTCTCACACTCCCAATCTCTCTCTCACACTCCCAATCTCTCTCACTCCCAATCTCTCTCTCTCTCTCTCATACTCCCAGTCTCTCTCTCACACACTCCCAGTCTCTCTCTCACACTCACAGTCTCTCTCTCTCTCACTCCCAATCTCTCTCTCACACTCCCAATCTCTTTCTCTCTCTCTCTCTCACTCTCCCAATCTCTCTCTCTCACACTCCCAATCTCTCTCTCTCTCTCTCACACTCCCAATCTCTCTCTCACACTCCCAATCTCTCTCTCTCTCACACTCCCAATCTCTCTCTCTCTCACACTCCCAATCTCTCTCTCTCTCTCTCACACTCCCAGTCTCTCTCTCACACACTCCCAGTCTCTCTCTCACACTCCCAGTCTCTCTCTCTCCCACTCCCAATCTCTCTCTCTCACACTCCCAATCTCTCTCTCTCACACTCCCAGTCTCTCTCTCTCTCACTCCCAATCTCTCTCTCTCTCACTCCCAATCTCTCTCTCAGTTCAGTTCAGTTCAGTTCAGTTCAAATGCTTTATTGGCATGAAAGTTTACAGAGAACCATATTGCCAAAGCTTACATTGCAAAAAGGTACAGTTTTCCAACATTCTGTAGGTGTCAATCGATTTGACATTTGTTGGGTATATACAATATTACTTTTAAACAATATTAATTTTAAACAGTCTTTCTACTTCATTTGGTACGTTCAATATTAATTTTAAACAGTCTTACTTTTAAACAGTCCTCAGGTTGTGACATGTTGTTACATATTTAGCCCCAAGGTATGGTCTGTCTCCTTCTCCTAGGACTAATCTCAATTTTGACAGATCATCCAATTCCTTGAAATCTGGGGTTGTTTGGCTTAGCTTGTTGAATAATATGTTTCTTGATGTGTTGAATTTTTCGCATTTTAGGAGGAAATGCATTTCTGTTTCAACCTCGCCAGCCAGACATTGATCGCATATTCTATTCTCTCTAGGCTGCCAGGATTTCTTGTATCTGCCTTTTTCAATTTCCAGTTGGTGGTCGCTTAGTCTGTACCTGGTGAGGGTCTGTCTCTGTTTTGTGTCTCTGATGGTCGTGAGGTAGTCTGCCAGTCCATATTCTCTTTTTAGGGCCCGGTAACATTCTAATCTGCTTTGGCTTTCGGTTATTTTGTTCCAATGTTCCAGGTAGGTTTCTTTGCATTTTTTAATGATTTGGTTCACTCGGATTGGTGTTTGGACGGCTGTGTTGGTCTGGGGCTGGTCAGGGTCCGGCTGAGTACTTAGTTTCAGTAGCAGCTGACTCAGGGGACTCTTTTCTGGGTTTAGCTCTTGGGTCTGAAAGGCTTTGAAATGAAGGGTGTCTGGGGAGCTAGATTTGAGGTGATTTAGGAAGTTTAGTGCTCGTTTTTGTATGTTTATTATCAGTGGGTATCTGCCTAGTTCGGCTCTGCATGCATTTGTTGGCGTTTTTCTTTGGGTGCGAAGGATGCTTCGGCAGAATTCTGCATGTAGGGCTTCTATTGTGTGTTTTTCCCATTTAGTGTAGCTTTGGTGATTTAGCGGGCCCCATACTTCACTACCGTACAGTGCAATGGGCAGGATTATGCTGTCAAAAATTTTGAGCCAGATTTTGATTGGGATTTGGATGTTGTAGAATTTTCTTTTTATTGCATATAGGGCTCTTCGGGCTTTTTCTTTTAGTGCATTCACTGCTATGCTGAAGCTCCCTGATGCTGTAATAGTTAGACCAAGGTAGGTGTAGCTCATAGTGTGTCCTATAGTGGTATCACTGAGGGTAAACTGGTATTTGTTTTCCTGACATCTGGGTCTTTTCTGAAAAATCATGATGTTGGTTTTCTTTAGATTTACTGTTAGAGCCCAATTTTGGCAGTATTTGTCGAGTAGGTCTAGTTTTCTCTCTCTCACACTCCCAATCTCTCTCTCTCTCTCTCTCTCACACTCCCAATCTCTCTCTCTCTCACACTCCCAATCTCTCTCTCTCTCTCACACTCCCAATCTTTCTCTCTCTCTCACGCTCCCAATCTCTCTCTCTCTGACTCCCAGTCTCTCTCTCTCACACTCCCAATCTCTCTCTCTCTCTCACACTCCCAGTCTCTCTCTCTCTCACACTCCCAATCTCTCTCTCTCTCACACTCCCAATCTCTCTCTCTCTCACACTTCGAATCTGTCTCTCACACTCCCAATCTCTCTCTCTCTCTCTCACTCCCAATCTCTCTATCTCTCTCTCACACTCCCAATCTCTCTCTCTCTCACACTCCCAATCTCTCTCTCTCTCACACTCCCAATCTCTCTCTCTCTCACTCCCAGTCTCTCTCTCTCACACTCCCAATCTCTCTCTCTCTCACTCCCAATCTCTCTCTCTCACACTCCCAATCTCTCTCGCTCACACTCCCAATCTCTCTCTCTCTCACACTCCCAATCTCTCTCTCTCACACTCCCAATCTCTCTCTCTCACACTCCCAATCTCTCTCTCTCACACTCCCAATCTCTCTCTCTCACACTCCCAATCTCTCTCTCTCACACTCCCAATCTCTCTCTCTCTCACACTCCCAATCTCTCTCTCTCTCTCACACTCCCAGTCTCTCTCTCACACGCCCAGTCTCTCTCTCACACACTCCCAATCTCTCTCTCTCTCACACTCCCAATCTCTCTCTCTCACACTCCCAATCTCTCTCTCTCTCACACTCCCAATCTCTCTCTCTCTCTCTCACACTCCCAATCTCTCTATCTCTCTCTCACTCCCAGTCTCTCTCTCTCTCACTCCCAGTCTCTCTCTCTCACACTCCCAATCTCTCTCTCTCTCTCTCACACTCCCAGTCTCTCTCTCACACTCCCAATCTCTCTCTCTCTCACACTCCCAATCTCTCTCTCTCACACTCCCAATCTCTCTCTCTCACACTCCCAATCTCTCTCTCTCACACTCCCAATCTCTCTCTCTCACACTTCGAATCTGTCTCTCACACTCCCAATCTCTCTCTCTCTCTCACTCCCAATCTCTCTCTCACACTCCCAATCTCTCTCTCTCTCACACTCCCAATCTCTCTCTCTCTCTCTCACACTCCCAATCTCTCTCTCTCTCTCTCTCACACTCCCAATCTCTCTCTCTCTCACTCCCAGTCTCTCTCTCTCTCACACTCCCAGTCTCTCTCTCTCACACTCCCAGTCTCTCTCTCTCACACTCCCAATCTCTCTCCCTCACACTCCCAATCTCTCTCTCTCTCTCTCTCACACTCCCAGTCTCTCTCTCTCTCACACTCCCAATCTCTCTCTCTCGCACACTCCCAATCTCTCTCTCTCTCACACTCCCAATCTCTCTCTCTCTCTCACACTCCCAGTCTCTCTCTCACACTCCCAGTCTCTCTCTCTCACACTCCCAATCTCTCTCTCTCTCACACTCCCAGTCTCTCTCTCACACTCCCAATCTCTCTCTCTCTCTCTCTCACACTCCCAATCTCTCTCTCTCGCACACTCCCAATCTCTCTCTCTCTCACACTCCCAATCTCTCTCTCTCTCTCACACTCCCAGTCTCTCTCTCTCACTCCCAATCTCTCTCTCTCTCACACTCCCAATCTCTCTCCAATCCAATTCCAATTCAAATGCTTTATTGGCATGAAAGTTTACAGAGAACCATATTGCCAAAGCTTACATAGCAAAAAGGTACAGTTTTCCAACATTCTGTAGGTGTCAATCGATTTGACATTTGTTGGGTACATACAATATTACTTTTAAACAATATTAATTTTAAACAGTCTTTGTACTTCATTTGGTACGTTCAATATTAATTTTAAACAGTCTTAATTTTAAACAGTCCTCAGGTTGTGACATGTTGTTACAGATTTGGCCCCAAGGTATGGTCTGTCTCCTTCTCCTAGGACTAATCTCAATTTTGACAGGTCATCCAATTCCTTGAAATCTGGGGTTGTTTGGCTTAGCTTGTTGAATAATATGTTTCTTGATGTGTTGAATTTTTCGCATTTTAGGAGGAAATGCATCTCTCTTTCAACCTCGCCGGCCAGACATTGATCGCATATTCTATTCTCTCTAGGCTGCCAGGATTTCTTGTATCTGCCTTTTTCAATTTCCAGTTGGTGGTCACTTAGTCTGTACCTGGTGAGGGTCTGTCTCTGTTTTGTGTCTCTGATGGTCGTGAGGTAGTCTGCCAGTTTATATTCTCTTTTTAGGGCCCGGTAACATTCTAATCTGCTTTGGCTTTCGGTTATTTTGTTCCAATGTTCCAGGTAGGTTTCGTTGCATTTTTTAATGATTTGGTTCACTCGGATTGGTGTTTGGACGGCTGTGTTGGTCTGGGGCTGGTCAGGGTCCGGCTGAGTACTTAGTTTCAGTAGCAGCTGACTCAGGGGACTCTTTTCTGGGTTTAGCTCTTGGGTCTGAAAGGCTTTGAAATGAAGGGTGTCTGGGGAGCTAGATTTGAGGTGATTTAGGAAGTTTAGTGCTCGTTTTTGGATGTTTATTATCAGTGGGTATCTGCCTAGTTCGGCTCTGCATGCATTTGTTGGCGTTTTTCTTTGGGTGCGAAGGATGCTTCGGCAGAATTCTGCATGTAGGGCTTCTATTGTGTGTTTTTCCCATTTAGTGTAGCTTTGGTGATTTAGCGGGCCCCATACTTCACTACCGTACAGTGCAATGGGCAGGATTATGCTGTCAAATATTTTGAGCCAGATTTTGATTGGGATTTGGATGTTGTAGAATTTTCTTTTTATTGCATATAGGGCTCTTCGGGCTTTTTCTTTCAGTGCATTCACTGCTATGCTCTATCTCTCTCTCTCTCTCTCTCTCACTCCCAGTCTCTCTCTCTCACACTCCCAATCTCTCTCTCTCTCTCTCACACACTCCCAGTCTCTCTCTCTCTCACACTCCCAATCTCTCTCTCTCTCACACTCCCAATCTCTCTCACTCCCAATCTCTCTCTCTCTCTCACACTCCCAGTCTCTCTCTCACACACTCCCAGTCTCTCTCTCACACTCACAGTCTCTCTCTCTCTCACTACCAATCTCTCTCTCACACTCCCAATCTCATTCTCTCTCTCTCTCTCTCACTCTCCCAATCTCTCTCTCTCACACTCCCAATCTCTCTCTCTCTCTCTCACACTCCCAATCTCTCTCTCACACTCCCAATCTCTCTCTCTCTCACACTCCCAATCTCTCTCTCTCTCACACTCCCAATCTCTCTCTCTCTCTCACACTCCCAGTCTCTCTCTCACACACTCCCAGTCTCTCTCTCACACTCCCAGTCTCTCTCTCTCACACTCCCAATCTCTCTCTCTCACACTCCCAATCTCTCTCTCTCACACTCCCAGTCTCTCTCTCTCTCACTCCCAATCTCTCTCTCTCTCACTCCCAATCTCTCTCTCTCTCACACTCCCAGTCTCTCTCTCTCTCACACTCCCAATCTCTCTCTCTCTCACACTCCCAATCTCTCTCTCTCTCTCACACTCCCAATCTTTCTCTCTCTCTCTCACCCCCAGTCTCTCTCTCTCACGCTCCCAATCTCTCTCTCTCTCACTCCCAGTCTCTCTCTCTCACACTCCCAATCTCTCTCTCTCTCTCACACTCCCAGTCTCTCTCTCTCTCACACTCCCAATCTCTCTCTCTCTCACACTCCCAATCTCTCTCTCTCTCACACTTCGAATCTGTCTCTCACACTCCCAATCTCTCTCTCTCTCTCACTCCCAATCTCTCTATCTCTCTCTCACACTCCCAATCTCTCTCTCTCTCACACTCCCAATCTCTCTCTCTCTCACACTCCCAATCTCTCTCTCTCTCACTCCCAGTCTCTCTCTCTCACATTCCCAATCTCTCTCTCTCTCACTCCCAATCTCTCTCTCTCACACTCCCAATCTCTCTCGCTCACACTCCCAATCTCTCTCTCTCTCACACTCCCAATCTCTCTCTCTCACACTCCCAATCTCTCTCTCTCACACTCCCAATCTCTCTCTCTCACACTCCCAATCTCTCTCTCTCTCACGCTCCCAATCTCTCTCTCTCATGCTCCCAATCCCTCTCTCTCTCACACTCCCAGTCTCTCTCTCTCTCACACTCCCAGTCTCTCTCTCTCACACTCCCAATCTCTCTCTCTCTCACACTCCCAATCTCTCTCTCTCTCTCTCACACTCCCAATCTCTCTCTCTCTCTCTCACTCCCAGTCTCTCTCTCTCACACTCCCAATCTCTCTCTCTCTCTCTCACACTCCCAGTCTCTCTGTCTCACATTCCCAATCTCTCCCTCTCTCACACTCCCAATCTCTCTCTCTCTCACACTCCCAATCTCTCTCTCACACACTCCCAATCTCTCTCTCTCACACTCCCAATCTCTCTCTCTCTCACACTCCCAATCTCTCTCTCTCTCTCTCACACTCCCAATCTCTCTCTCACACTCCCAATCTCTCTCTCTCTCACACTCCCACTCCCAATCTCTCTCTCTCTCACACTACCAATCTCTCTCTCTCACACTCCCAATCTCTCTCTCTCTCACACTCCCAATCTCTCTCTCTCTCTCACACTCCCAATCTCTCTATCTCTCTCTCACTCCCAGTCTCTCTCTCTCACACTCCCAATCTCTCTCTCTCTCACTCCCAGTCTCTCTCTCTCACACTCCCAATCTCTCTCTCTCTCTCTCACACTCCCAGTCTCTCTCTCACACTCCCAATCTCTCTCTCTCTCACACTCCCAATCTCTCTCTCTGTCTCACACTCCCAGCCTCTCTCTCACACACTCCCAGTCTCTCTCTCTCACTCCCAATCTCTCTATCTCTCTCTCACACTCCCAATCTCTCTCTCTCTCTCACACTCCCAATCTCTCTCTCTCTCACACTCCCAATCTCTCTCTCTCTCACTCCCAATCTCTCTCTCTCACACTCCCAATCTCTCTCGCTCACACTCCCAATCTCTCTCTCTCTCACACTCCCAATCTCTCTCTCTCACACTCCCAATCTCTCTCTCTCACACTCCCAATCTCTCTCTCTCACACTCCCAATCTCTCTCTCTCACACTCCCAATCTCTCTCTCTCTCACGCTCCCAATCTCTCTCTCTCATGCTCCCAATCCCTCTCTCTCTCACACTCCCAGTCTCTCTCTCTCACACTCCCAATCTCTCTCTCTCTCACACTCCCAATCTCTCTCTCTCTCTCTCACACTCCCAATCTCTCTCTCTCTCTCTCACTCCCAGTCGCTCTCTCTCACACTCCCAATCTCTCTCTCTCTCTCACTCCCAGTCTCTCTCTCTCACACTCCCAATCTCTCTCTCTCTCTCACACTCCCAGTCTCTCTGTCTCACATTCCCAATCTCTCCCTCTCTCACACTCCCAATCTCTCTCTCTCTCACACTCCCAATCTCTCTCTCACACACTCCCAATCTCTCTCTCTCACACTCCCAATCTCTCTCTCTCTCACACTCCCAATCTCTCTCTCTCTCTCTCACACTCCCAATCTCTCTCTCACACTCCCAATCTCTCTCTCTCTCACACTCCCAATCTCTCTCTCTCTCACACTACCAATCTCTCTCTCTCACACTCCCAATCTCTCTCTCTCACACTCCCAATCTCTCTCTCTCTCACACTCCCAATCTCTCTCTCTCTCTCACACTCCCAATCTCTCTATCTCTCTCTCACTCCCAGTCTCTCTCTCTCTCACTCCCAATCTCTCTCTCTCTCACTCCCAGTCTCTCTCTCTCACACTCCCAATCTCTCTCTCTCTCTCTCACACTCCCAGTCTCTCTCTCACACTCCCAATCTCTCTCTCTCTCACACTCCCAATCTCGCTCTCTGTCTCACACTCCCAGCCTCTCTCTCACACACTCCCAGTCTCTCTCACACTCCCAGTCTCTCTCTCTCACACTCCCAATCTCTCTCTCTCACACTCCCAATCTCTCTCTCTCACACTTCGAAT